>NC_066580.1:465224273-465528190 GCF_024323335.1 Lathyrus oleraceus
TCATGTTCAGAAGCATCAGCACGTAGTGCGAGCATAAAGAACGACTCACTGAATAACGGGGGATTGACTACTAATCCTTTTTATCCGTCAATTGCCTCTTCACTTAGGAGGACTTATCAAGTAACCCATGCCTCATCTTGGAGGTCTTTGGCACAATTATAAACAAACACAAACAGAGCCTCTTAAGGAGGACTTCCAGCAAAATGCCTGCCAAAAAGGTGACAGGACTTCCAGACTACATGGAGTAAGAGGCTAACTACCTAAGTGGTGTATCAACCACAATCCAAAGCTCAAGCAAGATCTAAAAGCAAGCAACTAATGTACCTGTACAAAAGCTAACCAGTTAGTATCTCAGACAACCAATCAGAAAACAAACAGTGAAACCATCCAACTGTTACACAATTCAATGAACAATGCTCAAGCACTCAAATGAGACAATGAGCTCGACACATCAACTTAAATCCCTACAAAACACAAAGAAGTCAGAACACAATCCAATTTGCATCTCAAAAGGTGAGAAACTCAACCATTAATGCTAAATGTCCAAACCTGAAACACAAGTCAAGGTTAGTTCATGTACAAAACACTAGTACAAAGACTAGGTCCAAAACCAAACCAAATAATCAAAACAGAAGTCAATCTTTTGCATAATGCACATTCAAACATGTCACAAAATGTCCTCAAAAGGACCAATATCAATTCATTAAGCAAATACCTCAAATGGTCAATGTAAAGCAAAGGCAAGCAAATGAGCATAAAATGGACATCCAAATTAGAAAATCCAAATCCAAATAGAAAAGCATGCAATGGCCTTGAAACTTTTTTATGTAAGTTTCTCATGTCATGAATAAGCAATGTGCAAAATATTAAATCCAGAAAGATTCAAATGATAGATGAACAAAAATGCACAAATGCAATGCAAAAAATGTGACACAAATTGTCACACTACATCCTCATGTATCAAAAACAGTGATAGCATATGAGAAAAATTCCAAACCAATTCTCAAAAATCATATCACATGTGAAGATCAAGCATGCAAAATTTCAGATCAATTGGATCAATAATGAAGATTCTACAAGGCATTGAATGCAACATATCAAAATAGCATAGCATGGATCAAGAAATTCTCAAATAAAAAAACCATAAATAAACAATTCATGAAAATAATCCTATAAAAAACTAGACATCAGAACAAAATCATGAAAAAAAATTGGAGTTAATTTGGAGCATTTTACTATTTTTTATGATTTTTTAAAGATAAGCAAGTAAAATGAAATAATATGGAAAATTGGAGGGAAAGAAAAGATTTGAAAACAATTCAGAATATTCACATCCAACAGATCACGCGCGAAGAAACCATCAAACGGTCCAAATTCGAAAAGCAAAACACAATGCTTCATTTACACAATCAACGTGCCACTCAAGCAGTCAATGCATACGCAAGCAAGGTCAAAGGATGACAACCAAATAAAACGCTACGCTAGCACCTACATCAGCATCCACCTCATCCAAATGAAACGACGCGTTTCATTTATCCAATCATCAGCCTAATCATCAGGTCAATAACACGTAAGCATAGTCAAACGTTTCACAGCCAATGGTTCAGACATGCAAGCACACAATTGGCACACACGTAGGACAAAAACTCTAGCAAACCAGACGGCGGCGCCGATCATCTTCTCCGGCCAAGCAGGCGGCGGAGATCCAACAAATTTTCTAGAATTTGATAAATTGCACACTAATCGAAAGCTTTTCTCATGCATATCTCAAATATCATGTTCAATTCATCTAAATCATCATGAATTGCACGGATCGAACGAAAACATAATCAACATCAAAACTTACATCTCATCATACATGCTCATTTCTAAGCCAAATTGAAATCTAATCATATCAGCATGCTCAGCACAACAGGATCTACAGTTCTATAACAAGAAATAAGCAAAAAGAGATGATCGATTTCAACCTACTTGGAAATGGCAGTTGCTGAATTCGTGTGATCAAGCTCTCCAAAGTTCCAGATCTGCTCCTCTATGCTTGACTTGAAGCTTTGTGCAAGAAACAACAGCTGAAACCACCTAGATTCACTTCAATTTTAGAAATCCATTAACATGTTCATGCACTCGATCTGCTTGAATCTGGACTGAATTCCTCAAACCAAACGTTGATTCTTACTCAATGATCCATGGTGAACAAGATTATGCAAGAATATTTGGTGTTTATGTGAAGAATTTTGAAAATCAAAGTGAGAGAAAAATTGGAGGGAATTTGGAATTTTGATCTGAATTTTCTGTTATGAGCAAATGCAGTTAGGGTTTGCTACTTATATGATCCACTAATCATGCTGAAAACCAAATTAGCCTTGTGCTAATCAAGATTAGTGAAATATGGAGTTTCTTGCAAATTTGCAAATAAGCTTAGCATGGCCAATCCACACGTGAGAATCCCATGCAAATGACTTGAACTCACTTAAAATCAACCAAGGATTAACATGGAATTGGTAATTTACTTGCACCATGAGCCAAATTCAAATTATGAAATTTCCCTCCAAAATGAACATGAATGAAATAGTGAGCATACAAGCTTCTCCCATGCATGGCAATGGTTCATTTGAAAGGTATTGGTCATGAGGAGCATTTTGCAAAAAGAATGGATCAAATTGGAGCTTTGTATCAAAAGTTATGTCACTTTGAACCTCCATGCACACCTTGTGATCATTTGGCCATAACTTCTCAACCAATCATCATATGGACATGAATTAGGACTTTTTGGAAAGAGGAAACAAAGATCTACAACTTTCATGTTCACCAAAAATCCATTTGAATCTTCTTTAATGTTGGAAAATCAAGTTGAGTATGAACTAAAAACTTGCCATTTTTGGAAACTTTGAAATTATAGGTCACTTTCCATTTTGGGAAACTTTTGCCATGACTTCAAAATCTTCAAGATAGATGTTTAGAATGACAAATAGACCTCTTTTGAACATGACTGAGGTATCTCAACTCATTTTCCCACCTCATAGCCCTCAGTTGACTGCACAGTTGACTCTTTGGTCCTCAGATGACCTTGAAATGCCTTGATCAGCTTGAGCCTCCACCACTTGGGGAAATTGCTCAAAAATGAAACCCTAGCTCATGTAAGCTCTTCATAACAATCATGTGATCCTTATCCCAAGAAAATACCTCATCTCTTTGAGAAGCCCTGATTGGAAGAATGGCATTGATTAGGGTTGACCAGAGGTCACAACCCTAATCCAAAGGAACTTGAGAATGAACAATGAAACCCTTGATGCTGATAGAACCATGATGATGGTAATATATCCTTGCAAACAAGATAATACTCAAGACCTTTGAAGAATCAAGAAATCCTGATGAAAAGCAAAACCTCAGATGGTTGATCATCAATTCATAGAGACCCTCAGGCTTGAATCATGTAACTTCCCATCTTCTGAAAGACTTTGGAGGATGACTTGCTTATTTCACATGAGATGCAAAATGCAATGCCTAATGCTCTAAAATATGAAATGCAATGTGTCAAACTAGTCTCAAGAAGAGGAGGGCAAATGTTGAGGTGTTACAGCTGCCCCTATTCAATCCACTGTGAACCTGTCGATATGAACAGCCTCGACTTTCAGATGATCAGGGTGAAGAGTGGTTGAATACAAAGAACAGACGAACAATTTGCGCTCTGCTGGGAATTATTATTATTTTATTTTTTTGCTTTTCTTGAACCCCAAAACTTCTTTGATTTTTTTTTGCTTTTCTTGAACCCCAAAACTTCTTTGATTTTTTTTTGCTTTTCTTGAACCCCAAAACAAAAATATTTTTCTTTCGCGCGGATGATCCCTGATCACCGCATTTGAACCCCGACAATTCCATGTCACTCTTGTTGCCAAACAATGAACCCCGTTCTCCATTTGAACCCCAGTCGCCTGACGATAACTCGCGATCGTCGTTGTGAACCCCATTCTCCAGAAAACACCCCGTGTCTCCTTTTCTCCATTTGAACCCCGTTCTCCATTTGCCCGTGCTAATTCCGTTAGCAACGCCGGAAATAACACCAACCACCACTCTGATAGCGACATATCAGAGGGTACACCTTCACAAAAGGAAGGTAACATGTACATTTCTTCCTCGGAAGACACCCATAATGACTTTTGTTGGCCTTAGCCAAAGTCTAAGGTGACACATGATCAGAAGACAATCCTGAGGACCTCATCCCGGATACAATCTTCAACTCCAATCTCCAGTTGAACCCCGTTCTCCAGAAAATGCCCAGCACTTCCTTTTCTCCATTTGAACCCCAATTTTCGCGCTGATCGCGTAACGTTCTTCGATTTTCATTTCCATCTCCGCCCGACGGAAATTTTCCTCCAATATCGCGCTACTGGGGAATATTGTTGATCCAACGTCACGATGCTAAACTCATCAGAGTAACATCTTCACCAACCAGCTAAACCAATTCTCAAACGGTAACCACGACTCGAGACTAGCTTATGCTTGCAATGCTGATGCATGAGTTTTTTTTTACAACGTAATGCTCCATAACCATGGAAATGCTACGCAATTAGTTATGAAATATGTTATGCTTCTCTACATGATGAATGCATAAAAAATATCCCCCTCAGAGGACGACACGAGCAGCTCTGCTGAGGAACTCGATATCACTCCAATCTCCAACCCTGCTTGGGATAACACTGCTGCTGGGGAAAGAGGAACCCTCACTAGGGATGACCTCCACTGAACTCGATCCGCTTGGGGACTTCACTGGGGAAAACTACCAACGCACACCCCTGCCGGGGAACAGCAACCTTCCGACCTGCTGGGGAGATAACAATCTCAACCCTGTTAGGGGAAACAGCAAACTTCAGACTTGCCTACCGAGGAAACACCGACCTCGAACCCGCTGGGGAGATACAGAATATTTGACGTGGAACACCCGTCGACTCGTCGAACACTGGCATTCACCACCCAACCACAATGTCAACTTTCCACTTTTGAGAGCTCCCGGACTCATCTGGTTTTTCCGATTCACCATCTTGTATTCTCGACTTCTCCCTACTTCAAGTCCTCAGACTTTGAAGAGTCTTCTTGATTAACCATCTAGGATCGTCGCAATTCTTTCGCCGTCTTTACACCATTCTTCTATTCCTCGTCCCTGATCGGACCTCAAAGGAATCTTTTGTCAAAAGGAACGTTTCGTACCACAACCTGCAAGTGAGTGAAAATATCTAACAGCACCTGCAAAAGAGATTGTTAGATAAAAATGTGCCACAGGCGTGCCAAAATTTCAACATCCAGGTCACTCAACCTTCCGAATAAGATTTCAAGTTTTCAATCCTATAAACATGCATTAGAAGGGACCCCTATGTCTCAAAATGCAAAGATTCTTTATCAAAATAAACGGATGTTTTTGCAATCAAAGCGGTAATGAAAACAAAAACAAAATTATTTGACTGAATATGCATTTTATTGATTGAAAAAGGTGGCTCGTAACTGAGCAATACACAGGAAGCAATCCCTGAAAAGAGGTAATTGCGCACAAAAGGAAAATCTATTCTAATGGCAATGTGAAATCGTGATCTCATCGAGTTTCAACCCGGTTACAACCCATATGTCCTCAAGACTCTCCGCGCTTTCTGCCTTCTGAACAAGACGCTTCCGACCGATCTCTGCCGGGGATTATCCATGTGTCATATCCAAAGTACAAACGATCATGCTAGACGCAGTTGTTCATTTCATTCCCTCTTTTTTCTGGACCGCCCTTTCAGGTTTTCAGTCCACCGGGATACCCTTTTTTGCCCAAGCCGCCCTTGTGGGGTTTTCGACTTGGCGGGTGTACAGTTTTTTTTCTTTTTATCCCTAATTTTTACCCGAACCTTTTTTCTTTTTTTTTTTGGTTCGTCGGGATGCCCTTTTTTGTCTGGACTATTTTATTCTTTTCGTCCAGCGGGTCTCTTATACGAAGTATTTTTTAACTGCGTCCGCATTCACAGGGGATGGAAAATCCTCGCCATCCATGATCGTTAACAACAAGGCTCCGCCCGAGAAAACCTTCTTAACCACGAATGGACCCTCATAATTGGGTGTCCACTTGCCCCGACGATTGTTTTGAGGAGGAAGGATCCTTTTCAACACCATATCTTCCACATGATACACACGAGGTCGCACTTTTCGGTCAAAAGCACGTTTCATTCGCTGCTGGTACAACTGCCCATGACAAATGTCCGCCAGCCTCTTTTCCTCAATCAGGCTCAACTCTTCATACCGAGTCCTTACCCATTCAGCCTCTTCCAATTTCACATCCATCAGGACTCTCAATGACGGAATCTGGACTTCAACCGGTAGCACGGCTTCCATCCCATACACAAGCGAGAAAGGCGTTGCCCCAGTAGACGTACGCACCAAGGTTCGATACCCATGCAATGCAAATGGCAACATCTCGTGCCAATCCTTATAGGTCACGACCATTTTTTGCACAATCTTCTTAATATTCTTATTAGCCGCCTCGACCGCCCCATTCATCTTTGGACGATAAGGAGAAGAATTGTGATGCTCTATCTTGAACTCTCGGCACAGCTCTGCCATCATCTTGTTGTTGAGATTAGAATCATTATCAGTAATGATTCTTTTGGGAACCCCATATCTGCAAATGATGTCTCTTTTCAGGAACCTGGCAACGACCTGTTTCGTCACATTTGCATAAGACGCCGCTTCCACCCACTTGGTGAAGTAATCAATAGCCACTAATATGAACCGGTGCCCATTCGAAGCCGTAGGTTCAATCTTTTCGATCATATCAATGCCCCACATAGAAAACAGCCACGGAGATGACATCAAACTCAACGGATTAGGAGGTACGTGCACCTTATCAGCATAAATCTGGCATTTATGACATTTCCGCACGAAGTTGAAACACTGGGCCTCCATTGTCATCCAATAATATCCAGCCCTTAACAACTTTTTCACCATTGCATTCCCGCTGGCGTGAGTACCAAACGACCCCTCGTGCACCTCTTTCATCAATTGGCTTGCTTCTTTGTCATCGACGCATCTGAGCAAAACCCAATCAAAATTCCTCTTGTACAAAACCCCATCTTTGTTCAGATAGAATGCCATGGCCAACCTCCTCTAATGCTTGATGTCATAATACCACGACTTTTCATCATCAAGCGTTGCCTCAACAGCAAACACATAAGCCGGTCTATCCAGTCGTCCCACCTCAACACTAGGGAATTGATTCCACCACTGCACTTTAATCAATGTGGCCAGAGTAGCCAAAGCATCCGCCAAAGGATTTTCTTCTCTCGGCACATGGTGTAATTCCACCTTGGTGAAGAACGTCAACAATCTCCTCGTATAATCCCGATATGGAATTAAGTGAGATTGATGCGTATACCACTCCCCATTAATCTGGTTCACAACCAAAGCTGAATCTCCATAAATGACAAGGTTCTTGATCCGCAAATCAATCGCCTCTTCGACCCCCAGGATACAAGCTTCGTATTCAGCCACATTGTTGGTGCATTCAAACGTTAGCCGGGCGGCAAAAGGAATGTGGGATCCCTTCGGCGTAACCAAAACAACACCAACTCCACTACCATTCACGTTAACGGCCCCATCAAACATCAGAATCCATTCGGACTCAGGGTCAGGCCCCTCCTCCGGGATCGGTTCCTCACAATCTTTTGATTTGAGAAACATGATGTCCTCATCAGGGAACTCAAACTTCATCGGTTGATAATCCTCAATGGGTTGTTGGGAGAGGTAATCAGACAATACACTTCCTTTTATTGCTTTTTGAGAAGTGTACTGAATATCGTACTCAATCAAAATCATTTTCCATCTCGCAACCCGTCCGGTCAATGCTGGCTTCTCAAATATATACTTGATCGGATCCATCTTGGAAATCAACAAAGTGGTATGAACCAGCATGTACTGTCTTAGTCGGCGAGTAGCCCATACCAAAGCGCAACAAGTTTTCTCGAGCAGTGAATATCTTGTTTCACAGTCAGTAAACTTTTTGCTAAGGTAATAAATTGCATGCTCTTTTCGACCAGACTCGTCATGCTGCCCCAGTACACACCCCATAGACCCCTCGAGGACTGTCAAGTACATGATTAACGGTTGTCCCTCCACAGGAGGCATCAGAATCGGAGGCTCCTGCAAATATTCTTTTATTTTTTCAAATGCCGCTTGGCAATCATCATTCCACCTGACCGTTTGATCCTTTCTTAACAACTTGAATATGGGTTCACACGTGGCTGTTAGATGAGATATGAACCGTGAAATGTAGTTCAATCTACCTAAGAAACCACGAACCTCTTTTTCTGTTCTCGGTTCAGGCATTTCTTGTATCGCTTTTACTTTGGCAGGATCAACCTCGATTCCTCTTTCACTCACAATAAACCCCAGCAACTTACCGGACCGCACTCCGAAAGTGCACTTATTCGGATTCAACCTTAATCTGAATTGTCTCAACCGGTCAAACAACTTAGCCAAGTCTATCAGATGCTCCTCCTCTATTTGGGACTTTGCTATCATGTCATCAACATAGCATTTGATCTCATGATGAATCATATCATCAAACAAAGTCACCATAGCCCTTTGGTACGTGCACCGACATTCTTGAGACCGAGTGGCATCACCTTATAGCAAAAAGTGCCCCATGGTGTGATGAACGTTGTTTTCTCCATATCATCTGGCGACATTTTAATTTGATTATATCCAGAAAAGCCATCCATGAAGGAAAACACCGAGAGCTGAGCTGTATTATCTACCAACACATCGATGTGAGGTAATGGGAAATCATCTTTCGGACTCGCTCTGTTCAAATCCCGGTAGTCCACACACATCCTTACCTTTCCATCCTTCTTCGGCACCGACACAATGTTCGCGACCCAAGGCGGATAATTAGTGACAGCTAGGAAACCATCATCCAACTGCTTTTGTACCTCCTCTTTGATTTTTTCATGGCCATTTCGAGCCGAGTTCTGCGCAACTTCTGCTTCACTGGAGGACAATCCTTTCTCAATGGCAACTTGTGTACAACGATATCGGTATCCAACCCTGGCATATCCTGATAAGACCAGGCGAAGATATCAACATACTCTTTCAACAAGGCTACCATTCTGCTCTTGATATTCACCTCCAAAGCGGCCCCAACCTTTACTTCCTTTCTGACCTCCTCGGTACCCAGATTAACAATTTCGACCTGCTCCTCGTGCGGTTGAATCACCTTATCCTCTTGCTTCAACAACCTGGATAATTCTTCCGACAGTTCACAATCTTCTTCGCCTTCTTCTTCGGCATGATAGATTGGATTGTCGAAGTCATATAGAGGTGTAACAGGATTGTTATCAATGAGATCCGGAGAATGATCGCATTTGCATGAATGTTGATTCATGCATTGCTTTAGAGCCGGAACGAAGCAAATTAAAAGGAAGAAAAATGAAGATAAACATTTCCATTTTTATTTATTTATTTTTTAAACTGCAAAAATAAGTGAAAAACAGGGAACACCGCTTTTAATGCGAAAACATCCTTTTATTAATGATGCAAATGATGAAAAACAAAACACATGAGGTGGCCCTTACAATGGACCATTACGTTTTGGGCAAAACGTATGGCTTTCATGCAAACAAAATTGAAAAACAGAAATATTACTCTTCACGCAGAGTGACAGTGATAATATTTTCGGCCTTCCAGTTCTGGATCTCCATCCCTGGTATGCACGGTTTTATCCATGAGTCGAGCTTGCAGTCACTGTCAATCTCTTCACTCACCGCATAAACGTGATCTGGATCTAGCATTCCAGCACCGGTGAACGTGAACGGCTGACGACGTCCTCTATTCTGTCCAGACGAGCCTTGGCCCGACTAATAGCCAATCCCAAACTTGTCCTCTTTCACCGCAATGTCTATCATCCTTCCCCAACCTAGGGCTTCTCCATTCTTCACCACCTCTGCGGCCTGTTTGTAAGAAGCAATGGACGACTTTTTCTCTTTCTCAGTAAAAATGGCATTCTCCACCTTAACGGTTTCAAACGCCTGACAAGGTGTTTCAAATATTTCACCGTCCATTTCCACATATTTGAACGATGACAAGTGGCTGACAAAAATGTCCTCCTCGCCACAAACTGTTATGACCTGTCCGTCCCAGATATACTTTAACTTCTGGTGCAAAGTCGAAGTTACTGCCTGTAACACCTCAAAATTTGCCCTCCTCTCTTGGGACTAGCTTAACATATTGCATATCATTTTTTAGGTCATTAGGCATTGCATATTGCATATCATGTGGCAACATGGAGCAAGTCCTCCTCCTAAGTCTTGGTCAGAAGATAAAGAGGTTAAGATGCAAGCTAGGGTTTCATTGGACTGATCATTAGCCATCTGAGGATGTGTGTTTCAAATTAGGGTTTCTTGATTCTCAAGGAGATTGATCTTCATCTTGGTTGAAATGATACATCATCATCATCATGGTTTTGTCATCATCCCAGAGATTTAAGAGGTTGATCAGATACCTTGAGATTAGGGTTTTGACCACTGGTCAACCCTAATCATCTACATTGGGCCAATCAGGGCTTGGCAAGGAGAAGGGGTCTACAATGGATATGGGGATCATCATGTGATTATTTTGAGCTTATGGAAGCTAGGGTTTCATCATTGAGCCATTTCATCAGGAGTTTGAGGCTCAGCTTGATCAGTGCATAGCCAAATTCATCTATCAGTCAGAAAAGTCAACTGTGCCAGAATTGATGGATTTGGAGGTGGGAGAGGGTTGGATACACTTCATTCATGTTGAAAAAAATTTCATTTGGCATTTCAAACATCAAGAATGAGGAAAATAAAGTCAGATGGAAACTTTCCAAAAATAGAAAGTGACCTATAATTGAAAGTTTCCAAAAATGGAAAGTTTTTCACCTCAAAATTACATGTCCAAAAATGCTTCAAATGAAATTTTGTTCAACATGAAAGTTGTAGATCTTGCTCTCACCTTTCCAAAAAGTCCAAGAACTTGAATTTCTCATGTATGGTTGGCAAGTTGTGATCAAATCATTTTCCAAAAATGCCTAAATTCAAAGTGGCATAACTTTCACATGGAATGGCCAAAATGGATGATCTTTCTTTGAGAAAACCACATTTCACATGTACTTTCATGATGTATGGTCAAATTTCATCAAAAATAATCATGGCAAAAAGTCATTTTTCAAGTGATCACTTTGAAAATTGATGGGAAAAATGGTGAATTTTCAAATTACATGGATTTTGCACACAAAGCCTATTCCAACACATCACAAATGATCAAAGTGACTTGCTCCAGCTGGTTTTTACTGTTACATTGGCCTAATTTGCAAAAGGACTTTTTGGATATTTTACATAAAAGTTGCATTTCACTAATTCATGTTGATTTTGCTAATTGTGATTAGTAAGTGGATTAAGCATTGGTATAAGAGGTTAATTGTAACAGAATTGATAATCACATTTCCATTTTCAGATCTAACCAATTTTCCCTCCAAAAACCTCTCAATTCTCCAAACTTTTTCTACACTTTTTTCATCATTTCTCATCAAGTTTTGCATCAATTTGGCTCGTTCTTGTTGGATCCACCTTCTACAATCATCATTGAAGAACTGTTTCACACATTCAAGGCCAAAGGAGTGAAGATTCACAACTGTTGAAGGCAAGCTCATCCATGGCAATTTCATGATTCTTGGATCTGAAGCATCATTGAGCTAAGCTATCAGTTCCAATCAACTTCTACATCAAGAAGCTTCATCTGTTTTGGCTGTTCGGACCTTGAAACTCGCAAATCAACATCTGCCATCATCAAGAGGTTAGTTTTCGATCTCCTTAATTGATTGAATCATCATATGGATTAGATAGATCTTTCAACATAGATTATCATGCTGCTTGTGGTTTTGATTTTGGTTGAGAATTGGATGAAAAATCTTGATTGGAAGTTTGATGCTCAATTGTATTTTCGCTCGATCCGTGCAGCATAGGTAGAATTAGGTTAAACTAGGTTCATATCCGTGATGTACGTGATTTGCCGGTGATTTTGATGTATAGCATGATTATTTTGGTTGAGATTCGTTCATGTGCATTTTCTGGAAAATTTCTGGTTGTTCTTGATGAAGAACACTTCCAATTGCTCGTTTGATTCGTGTTTGCCTTGGCCTTTGTTTGAATTGTGTTTACCGCCGTTTCCTAGCCAATGAGAGCGTGCCAACGAATTAATGGAAACGGCCGCGTTTTGCCTTGCTGAAGGATAATTACAAAAATGCCATTGTCACATTATTTCATTTCATTATTTCATTTTCTTTTTCAATTTCATTTCACTTTGATTCATGTTCTTAGAAAATCCATATCTAATTCATTTCTTGTCCAAATTTTGTGAGGTTTTTTGCATGATTCTCCTTGTGATGTGTAGTTTTTTATGGTGATTTTTTAATATTTTTGTGCACGTGTGAAAAAATAAATTGCCTAGGGATTGTTTGGATGTGTGTCATGTGTATATGCTTTGCCATTTCACTCATAAAATGATGATGCTTCCATAGAAATTCATGAAATTTTTTGTGCATGTTCTGGACTCTTTGCTGGTGATTTTGATATGTGGTTTGCAATTTTTGGATCCCTGGTTGATGAGATATGAATTTTTGATTAGAGGTGGGACAATTTGTGTCACACCATGCTTTGTGAACTTCATGATTTTATTTGATGTGCTTGTGGACCTTGGATTGAGCCAAATTTTTGCATGATTGAGCATATGTATGTTGAGATGACATGTGAATTTTTCTGGATTTATTGATTGCATTTCCTATTTGATTGGAATTTTCTCTCCTGTTTGCTCATTTTGTGATTTTTTGTGACACATGTTTGTATTTGATTTGTGAAATCCTCATGGTTAATTGGATGAGTGTGAAATTTGACATGTGAATTCTGGACACACTATAGGTCATTATGGTTTTGATCCCATTCATTTATCATATGTTGTCACTGTTTTATGATTGATGGAAGTTGATGATTGTTTTGATGCCTTGTGTTGGCTTGTTTGAACTTGTCTGGACTTAGTGAATTTAATTTCCATACTTCCTCTGGTCCAAATAGCATGAAATTTGATATGATGCTCATTGAATGTGTTCTGTTTAGGCTGGAATTTTTGTGGAATTTATTGAGCTGTTTTGATATTGATTTGATTGTGATCATTCTATTTGGTCTTTTGAGGTTGCAAATGGCATGCTTTGTGATATTTTGTTTATGAAATGATGATAATGAATGATATGAGCATGGGACCAATGGGATTTGTTTCTAATTTGTTTGATTGTGATTTTGGATGATTTTCACTTGCTGTTTTGGATTTTTCATCTCCTTTTGACCCTAGGCTTGTCCTAGTGGTCTTGTTTCTCACTTTTGAGTTGTGTTTCAGGTTGAGATGCAAATGCCTTAAAGGAGAATGATGCAAGTTAATTGAGTTTGATTTGGCTAATTGTTGTGAACTAACTTGGTTTATTTTTGTAGGATGCTTGGCTCACTTGAGTTGATTGTGCTTTGCACATTGCATTGTTTTGTACATTGTCTGTTGATTCTTATGCTGTTTGTTTTGACTGTGTGATGGGTATACTGACTGTATTAGATTGATTTCAGGTACCCCAGTCGCTTTAGTTCTTTAAGAACTTGCTGTGCTGCTGCTTGGTTGTATAAACCAATTGAGGTAGACTCTCTTGTCTCCATGTAGTCTGGAAGACCTGGCCTGTTACTTGGCCAGGCAACTGTCTGAAGTCCTCCTTAAGAGGCGATGTTTGTGATTGTTTACTTTGTCCCCAAGCAGGTAAAGACCTCTATGAGGCAATTGGCGGATCAAAGAGATATGCAATCTATTTCCCGCTATTCTGTTGAGTCGTCCCTCTGCTCACACCACTATGTTGATGCATTGGGACATTAACCCAAGATCTTGTACATTTGTACAGTCGAGTCAGAGTCTTGAGTGTAGAAGGGTTCCCGCTTTCTGGACCCACGCTCCTTTGTCTGAAGCTCTCCCTGGCCAGGGATAAGAGCTGTGAAGTCTCATCTTCACTCACCTTTCATCTGCTTCACCCTGACTCTCAATGTCAGGGTTAAGAGCGAACACTACCTTGTACAGTTGACTTGCCTCGGCAGTCCACCCTTGTTTGAGCCTCACTTGACTGGATATAGTGTGTGCTATTTGAAATGTTTGCTTTATTTTGATTGAGCATGTGTGTTTTGTTTTGCCTGTTTAGGTTTAACTTGCTACCTGTGCAAGTTAGGATAGAAACCATAACATAGGGCAATGATGCATGATAACACCTAGGCTCGAGTACAGCTCCCTAGTAGTGTGTCTCCCTTTGTATCTGGTTAGAATTTCTTTCCCGTTCAGGGGAACTACGTCGCCATGATCCTCATACCAGATGAGGTACGTAGGCAGGAGACCGTGCGAGGTCCTTTCGGGCACCTTTTTTCTTTTTGCGTGTGTTTACTCGACAGTTGCTAGGCTCGAGTTCCCGACTCCTTAGTAGCTTGTTGTTTGTTTCTTCTTGTGTGTGTAGGAGATGGATGTAAGCCCAGCCATTGGCATTCCGTATCCTCTTGTTGTGTGCTTGGAGTCCGGTATAAGTCCATCAAGTGGCATCTGGTTTCCAGTGTGGGTTTGTTTGGTTCGGAAGCTGATGTAAGTCCAGCGATTGGCATTCGGGTTCCATGTTTGCCTTGCTGTGCGTGTGTTTGTTTCGGCGTGCGCGAGCCGAACTACGGCAGCTCTGATTCTCGTTCCAGACGAGATACGTAGGCATAGGATGCGATATCCTAGCGAGCCCTCTCCCTTCTCCCACCTGTGTGGTTCTTAGTATGTGTGTGTGATGTTTGTTTTAGCAACCTATTCTTTCTTTTGAGCGTGGATCCCGTCGAGTACGACGAATGCGTAGGGGTGCTAATACCTTCCCTTCGCATAACCGACTCCCGATCCCATTCTCTTTGGTCGCGAGACCATGCTTTTCCCAGGTTTACTTCGAGCGTTTCCTTTCCCTCTTTTGGGATAAATAACGCACGGTGGCGGCTCTGTGTTGTTTTGTTTCAGCCCGCCGGTTGTTTTTCGCGGATGCGACACTGCCCCAGCAGCATGTATCCATGGTCGACGCAACAAGCAACTGTATGCCGGCTGAATGTCCATGACATAGAACACAGACTTGAACACCTCGGGCCCGATCTTCATAGGGAGTTCAACTTCCCCAAACACAGCCCTCTTAGAGCCATCAAACGCTCTAACCACCAAATCAGTCGGCCTCAAAACCACTCCTTCACAATCCAACTTAGCCAGGGCCTTCTTAGGCAACACATTGAGTGACGAGCCGGTGTCAACCAGAACGTGCGAAAGCACTGCTCCTTTACACTCCATCGAAATGTGTAATGCCTTATTGTGATTACGTCCATCCACAGTAAGATCGAGATCAGTGAAACCCAACCCATGTCTGGCATTGACATTTGACACCACTGTCTCCAACTGATTAACCGTAATCTCCTGCGGGACATAGGCCCTCTTCAAGATTTTTAACAAAGCGTCTCTGTGGCCTTCTGAGCTCAACAGCAAAGATAATATTGAAATTTTGGACGGAGTCTGCTGCAAATGATCAACAAGTTTGTACTCAGACTTCTTGATGATCCTTAAAAACTCCTCGGCTTCATCATCAAGCTCTCTTTCCGACCCAACAGGCGCCGGTGCCGCCCTGGGAGTACCCTCATTCACCACCTGCTTACCTTTCGCCCTGGCTAAAGCCTCGGCCTTATCTCTCTTTCCTTTTTCTGCATCCCCACTCCTTAACGTGTCAGGCGCAAACAACCTCCCGCTGCAAGTGAAACCACTAAGTCCGGCATTATCCACGTTTGAAACGGTGGTATCACCTGCAGCCTGATCCTCTACCTTTTCCCCATTACAAAACACCTCCCCACCATAGTCCCACGGCACAACATCATCATTTTCATATGGAATGTGTCCCGATACCGTGATGGTAACTGGAGCCGCATCTGCCGGCGCTGACAAGTAGACAGGGTCAAAGTAAATAGTTATTGTTGAAACATCCTCCTTCTCCAAATCAACTTTCTCAAACCTAAGACTTCCCTCATCCATCATTCTCTGAACTATCTCCCTCAATACAACACACCCATTTGTAGCGACAGTGCAAGCAGCACAACAATTGTCACAACCCGGAAAAACTCCATTCTTCAACAATTGTCTCTTGACCGCAGACATTGGAGTCCTTATCTGGTCCACGTCCATTACCCCAATTTTCCTCTTATTCTCCGAAACTGCATTCACCCCCATCTGACCATGCGTCGGCATGGGATTAACATTAACATTCGGCGATGGTGCAAAATTGATGGCTTTGGAGTCTGCCAAGTCCTGAACAACATGTTTAAAGGCTTTGCAATCCTCAACATTGTGCCCGGGAGCACCAGAATGGAATTCGCACTTGGCATTCTCATCATAATTGGCAGACCTCTGGTCTGGTCTCAACGGAGCCAACATCCTCAACTGAACCAACCCAAGATCTTTCAACTTCTTTAACAAAAATGCATATGCCACGGGTGGCCTATCAAACTGACGATCAGTCATCCTTCCTCTCACTTGATACCCGGCCCGTGGTGTTCTCTGTTGAAATGGCTGCCGTTGCTGTTGCTGTTGCTGTTGTGCGGGTTGATTATCAGCAGGAGTTGTTACTGCAGTAGTATGCTGGTAGTAACGATCCCTACCATATCCTCTCTGGGCATACACATCACTCGTGTCACCCTCCTTCTTACGCTGACCATTACCAAATGGCTTCTTCGATCTAGACGACGAAGCATTTCTCTGTATCTTCCCCATCTTCAGCCAGCTTTCAATTCTCTACCAGCCACTACTATGTCTGCAAAACCGGTGACGGGACAACCCACCATCCTTTCCGTAAAAGTCCCCTGGAGGGTACCCATGAACAGATCAGACATCTCCCTATCCACCAACGATGGTTGAACTCTGGCAGCCAACTCTCTCCATCTTTGTGCATACTCTTTAAACCCTTCATTTGGCTTCTGAGACATACCCTACAACTAGGTACGACTTGGTGCCATGTCAGCGTTAAATTGGTACTATTTAAAGAAAGCATCTCCCAAATCCTGCCAGCTCTTAATATCTGATGATCTCAACTTGGTATACCACTCAAGAGACCCACCAGATAAGCTATCCTGGAAGAAGTACATCCAGAGCTTCTGATCCATGGTGTAGGCAGATATCTTTCGGACAAAGGCCTGAAGATGAGTTTCCGGGCAAGAACTCCCATTGTACTTATCAAACGTGGGCACTTTAAACTTTTGTGGGATCACAATCCCCTCAACCAGCCCCATGTTTGTCATATTGATAGCCCCAGGAGTAGCATGGCTTTCCAGAGCTCTGATCTTCTCTGCTAGTACCTGAATTTCCTTGCTCGGTGGTTGAACACCATACTGACCAAATTGCTCATTCAGCACAGAGAATTGGTCTTCTTCTTTGTCCTCCACAACCCCAAAGAAAGGAGGAAACTAATTATCCTTCAGATTATTGCCCACAGGACCTGGTCCACCGCCTGCAGTGAAACCAAAATCACCCCCATTGTTGATGAATACCCCAACATTAGTTGCCTTCTTTCTGAGATCGCCAGCATCCCTAGAACCACCAAGACCATTATTGGAGGTACCCTCTGGATTATTGCCACTATTGGCAACCGAAGCCCGCTCAAGCTTCTCCACCTTCTCAACAAGTGCTTTCTGCCCCAAGGCGATCCCTTGCATGACGTTGATCAACTCACTCATCTTCTCTTTCAGCTCGAGAATGTCAGCATTGGGTGGATCCATCAGTTTGGGTTTGTTGCGTCTGGTAGGGTATCTGTGCGGACGAGCTACGTGCAAAGGAATGATTCTGCGTGCGCGAGCAATGCTTCCTGAAACATTCAAACACGTTAGAAACCGACACCTGCAAAATAGAAGACAAGTTATTATGATTCATGCATGAATGCAATGTCTATCCATATGAGGAACATTCTGTCTTTCGATCCTGGTTTCATCGAGACGGGTAATAATCCGACAGCAACATTCTGACATCAATCATCTGGTTTTACCACACAGAGCAGAGAGTTATGATTTAGCAAAGATATCACCCGACCATGTGTGTGTTATGTGAGTGTAATACGGGAAAGCAAATAAAGCTTGAAGATCAATCACTGAATGATAATAACCACTGTATATCAAAAGTGCACTACACGTGCGAGAGTCATACATCACATCTGATACAAATCAAATTTACAATTCTCCAGAATCAGAAGGAAATACAAGCAAGTGAATTCCGTCAACATGCCTGACGGTAATCCAGCACATGATAATAACTACAACAAAAGTCTAAACTGAGGAAGGTCCCACAGAAGGCTCTGCATCATCAACCATCCTGGTAAACTTCATAGCGAACCTAAGCTCAGTATTCTCCTGCTGAAGTCTTCCCACCTCTTTCTGATGAATCTTCATCTGACGAAAATAATGGTCCCTCTCGGCAAGATAGTGATCTCTCTCGGCCATAATCTTCGCGTTCTCTTCTTCCTTAACCCTTAGCTTCGCTTCCCACTCTGCAGTAAGGGCTTTGGCTCTGGCTTCCCTCTGAGTCTTCACGAGGACTTGTCTCTTCTTTTCATCTTCAATGACCTTCAACGCTCCAGCCAACTGCTCTTTGGTGCGGTCGTGCTCCTTCGTGGATGACTCTAAAGCTTGGTTGATCTTACAGTAATATGCGGTGTCTATCTCAAAACGCTTCACCTCTAGAGCATGTCTCTTAGCCCGGTCTTCTGCTTTCCCTTTGATTTCCTGATTAGCCAGTTGAATTCTAGCAACACTCGTTTCCAACTCAGTCTTCTCTGCTTGTAGTTGATCTCTCTCCCTCTTCATCTCAAGAAATTCTTCCATACTAATAGAAGAGCGGGACTCCTCACTTAACGGGTACCAAAGATCACCCACAGGAAATGGCAGACGAGTGAGCTCAACCCTCTTTCTGAGCCAATCATCAAATGGAGGAAAATACCTGTTGTTAGCTCTACCAAAAAGAACCTTGCCTTTCCTTTGAATGTCGCGCCATGCATCAGACACTTGCCTCAACAATAATTGATTACCCTCAACCGGGAAGTAGAAAGACTCCTGAATCTCACGCTCGAGGGGAGGACCCTCCATAGCAAATCCCATTTGTCTCTTAAGAAGCACCGGGTTGTAATTAATACAACCTTGAACTCCTATAAAAGGCACATTGGGAAAACTCCCACAACTGCAAATGAAATCTCGTCCAGCCACACCACTGTGAGTCCAAGCTATGTCTTTGGCTCGCAAACCCATCAACTTGGTCGCCCAATTTACAGTATGGTCAAGAAAGCCAAAGGCGCATCTGGAAGGCAAATATCCCATGAACCATGTGTATAACAATTGAGCACAACATCTAACCAATCCTCCACGCCGCTTCTCGCTCCGATTATGGACCGAGTAATAGACATCCCCCATCAAGGTAGGAATGGGATTCCTCTGAGCAAACACCCGGATGACATTAATATCCACGAAGTTCTTCTGATTAGGGAACAAGATGATTCCATAAATGCTTACAACAAGTAAAGCACAAACAGCCTTCCAATTACCCAAAACAACATACTCCTTGGCTTTAGCCTCCAAGAAACTCAGATGAAAACCTGGCAACTTTCCCTTCTCCTTCAAACCTCCCTTAGTCACTTCCGAGCTCAAATAAAGAGCACGAGAAATCTCAGCAATATCAGGTTCTTCCTTAGTGACATAGAAAGGAATCTGGTTTCTGACCTGAATACCCAGGATACCGGCATAGTCCTCCATCAAAGGTCCTAACAAGTAATCCGGGAAGACAAAACATCTCAAACCCGGATCATAAAACTGGAGAAAAGTATGGATGACACTCCTATCCCCATCTGTGAGCCTGAAAACCATCTTCAGAATACCACCATAAGCCTCACGGAACATCCCCACATGGTCAGGCGTAATCAACGCTATCATATCTTTCAACACGCCAATCTCTGGATCAAAGAAACTGTAGACGACATCATCTTTTAGGCCGACCCTCATGCTTGGAACAAGGATGTCTCTCAACCAGAATCTCAATCAAGAATGTCCCCTGCATATGGATAAACATGAGTTAGATGCGGATAAATGCAAAATGGGAATGGTGTTGATGCATGAATGCAATGCATGGTGCCATCCTCAAAGTCATTTGAACATCAACTGTACTGGATTCCGGTCTTTGAACTGATCACAACCATCTGAGGGACTGAGTAACCACAACTTCCACTTGGGAGTTCCGAAATAAACGGAAACCGAAGGATATATCACCATCATCACAGGTAAATCACTGACCAAATAGCAACAAGATCCTCTGGACAAGCAACCCCAAATTCAACCCGGGGAATCCGAAATAAACGGAACCCGCTGATAAATACCACGGACAGAACTCCGGCGTGTCGGGAATAAACATCCATAATCCAACTCATAAATAGAACTCGGATCACCAACTGAACCAAGGTCATCATCAAAGAGTCACCAACAGAACACGTGCTTATAGGAATCAAACCCCTCCCCTCACAGGTGAATTCTAATAAGGTCACCCTAAGGCGGATAATCGGTCTCGACAATCGGACGAGATACTCAACGGGTTTGCCCTTTCGGGTGTGCCATGCAGCTCTCATAGGATCATCTAAACCAAAGATCCGGGAAAGAAAGGTCACCGAAGTCAACAGCTCAAAAGAGGTAACCCAACCATAGTGGATACTCCACAAGGAAGAGCTCTCTCAAAAGAACCTCGTCTGACTGTGGTATGTCACGTCGCCAAAAACATGTTAACCTAACATGAGAGGCAACATGAGACCACGCTAATCCTAGGTGTATACTCGGGCCTGGGTTTTAGCCCCACTCAGAACACCCACCCCAAATCATAGGAACCACACCTGTCCAGAATCCAACACAGTAATAATATGATGCATGCAAACATATATGCAAATAATCACAGTATAATAATCACAAATGCAATAAATAAGACAGTAAAAGCAACCCAAACTACCCTAAAGAGCGCTAGGATTGACTCGCTTAGGGAAGATGGACCAGCAAGAGGTCAACTTATATTCCCCAGCAGAGTCGCCAGCTGTCGCAACACGAAAAACAACCGGCGGAAAAATACAGAGCCGCCACCGACGCTATTCATCCTATGACAAAAAGGGAGTGCAGGACTAACCTAAGAAAGGGAAAGGAACGGTCTTACAACCAGAGATTGCAAGGTACGGGAGTCGGTTACGCAAGGGGAAGGTATTAGCACCCCTCACGTCCGTCGTACTTGACGGGATCCATGCTCAAAAGATAGCTCAAAGAATAGGAAAAGGGTTGCTAATAAAACTGCTCAAAGAAATTGCACAAACTGGGATAATAAACAAGGGAAAGAAGATGGAGGAAGTGGACTCGGCAGGATGTCGCATCCTGGGCCTACGTAGTTTGTTAGAAACAAACATCAGAGTCAACGTAGTTCGGGGCAAGGGAGGCATGCTCGCTAAGACATCACGTCATATGCCTACGTATCTTCTCTATCCAGAGAAGAATTAGAGCACTCGTAGCTCGGCTAACGCACGCCGAAACAAAACACCAAAAGGGACGCTGAGACGTCAAAAGAAACACTCAACAGGAAACAGAATGTCAATACATTGACTTACATCCGACTCCCAACAACAACGAAAAGGAAACAAAATGCCAATACATGGACTTGCATCCGACTCCAAACAAAAACAATCGCTAACCAACGAACACCAAAGAAAAAGGTTCTCAGAACGAACCCCCAAAGATGAATCCCAAAGATGATAACCATCATCACGAATGAACCCCAAGTGAGTGACAACCGTCACAAATGAACCTCGAGATGAACCCCAAAGATGATAACCATCATCACAAATGAACCCCAAGTGAGTGACAACCGTCACAAATGAACCCCGAGATGAACCCCAAAGATGATAACCATCATCACAAGTGAACCCCAAGTGAGTGACAACCGTCACAAATGAACCCCAAGTGAGTGACAACCGTCACAAATGAACCCCAAAGATGATAACCATCATCACAAATGAATCTCAAAGATGAACCCCAAATGAGTGACAACCGTCACAAATGAACCCCGAGATGATAACCATCATCACAAATGAACCCCAAAGAGTGACAACCGTCACAAATGAACCCTGAGATGATAACCATCATCACAAATGAACCCCGAAGATGAACCCCAAATGATAACAGAAGAAAACCTCAAGGTATAAACATACCACACACGCACACGCTAAACAAACGAAGTACTCACACCAAGGAAGACAAACGAAGGGTGAACACACACAAAACAACAAAAAAAGAAAAGGTTGCCCGGAGAGATCTCGCTCAATCTCCTGCCTACGTATCTCATCTGGTATGAGAATCAGGGCGACGTAGTTCCCCTTAACAGGGGAAAGAACAAACTAATAGGGAGACTAGAGCTCGAGCCTAATAGTTGTCGCAAAAAAAGAAAAGGTTACCCGAAGAGATTTCGCTCAATCTCCTGCCTACGTATCTCATCTGGTATGAGAATCAGGGCGACGTAGTTCCCCTTAACAGGGGTACAACACTCTCCTAACCAAAGACCAGGGAAACAACAAACTAATAGGGAGACTGACTCGAGCCTAATAGTTGTCATGCAAACAATATCCCTAAGTTGAGGTCTCTAACATGCATCCTACTTCCTCAGAAGCCAAACATACAACTCCTACAGAAATGTAGATGAGAAGAGGAAAGCAGATAAACACACCAACACAAGTGAACAAGCATCACTCACTATATCCACACAAGAGGCCCAAACAATGGGTAGGCTTTAGTCAAGAGGGGTCATATCAACCTCGACAAACAAGCCAAACTCTATAAGGGTAATCCGTAGCTCTTAACCACTAACATTGAGAGTTAGGGTGAAGCTGATTAAAATGGAAATGAGGATGAGACCTCATAGCTCTTAACCCTGGCCGAGGTGAGCTCATATCAAATAAAGCGTGGGGATCCAGAAAGAGGGACCCTATTCCACTTGACAGACTCTGGACAAAGATCTTGGGTTCATGTTCAGAAGCATCAGCACGTAGTGCGAGCATAAAGAACGACTCACTGAATAACGGGGGATTGGCTACTAATCCTTTTTATCCGTCAATTGCCTCTTCACTTAGGAGGACTTATCAAGTAACCCATGCCTCATCTTGGAGGTCTTTGGCACAATTATAAACAAACACAAATAGAGCCTCTTAAGGAGGACTTCCAGCAAAATGCCTGCCAAAAAGGTGATAGGACTTCCAGACTACATGGAGTAAGAGGCTAACTACCTAAGTGGTGTATCAACCACAATCCAAAGCTCAATCAAGATCTAAAAGCAAGCAACTAATGTACCTGTACAAAAGCTAACCAGTTAGTATCTCAGACAACCAATCAGAAAACAAACAGTGAAACCATCCAACTGTTACACAATTCAATGAACAATGCTCAAGCACTCAAATGAGACAATGAGCTCAACACATCAACTTAAATCCCTACAAAACACAAAGAAGTCAGAACACAATCCAATTTTCATCTCAAAAGGTGAGCAACTCAACCATTAATGCTAAATGTCCAAACCTGAAACACAAGTCAAGGTTAGTTCATGTACAAAACACTAGTACAAAGACTAGGTCCAAAACCAAACCAAATGATCAAAACAGAAGTCAATCTTTTGCATAATGCACATTCAAACATGTCACAAAATGTCCTTAAAAGGACCAATATCAATTCATTAAGAAAATACCTCAAATGGTCAATGTAAAGCAAAGGCAAGCAAATGAGCATAAAATGGACATCCAAATTAGAAAATCCAAATCAAAACAGAAAATGTGACACAAATTGTCACACTACATCCTCATGTATCAAAAACAGTGATAGCATATGAGAAAAATTCCAAACCAATTCTCAAAAATCATATCACATGTGAAGATCAAGCATGCAAAATTTCAGATCAATTGGATCAATAATGAAGGTTCTACAAGGCATTGAATGCAACATATCAAAATAGCATAGCATGGATCAAGAAATTCTCAAATAAAAAAACCAGAAATAAACAATTCATGAAAATAATCCTATAAAAAACTAGACATCAAAACAAAATCATGAAAAAAATTGGAGTTAATTTGGAGCATTTTACTATTTTTTATGATTTTTTAAAGTTAAGCAAGTAAAATGAAATAATATGGAAAATTGGAGGGAAAGAAAAGATTTGAAAACAATTCAGAATATTCACATCCATCAGATCACGCGCGAAGAAACCATCAAACGGTCCAAATTCAAAAAGCAAAACACAGCGCTTCATTTACACAATCAGCGTGCCACTCAAGCAGTCAATGCATACGCAAGCAAGGTCAAAGGATGACAACCAAACAAAACGCTACGCTAGCACCTACATCAGCATCCACCTCATCCAAATGAAACGACGCGTTTCATTTATCCAATCATCAGCCTAATCATCATGTCAATAACACGCAAGCATAGTCAAACGTTTCATAGCCAATGGTTCAGACATGCAAGCACACAATTGGCACACACGTAGGACAAAAACTCTAGCAAACCAGACGGCGGCGCCGATCATCTTCTCCGACCAAGCAGGCGGCGGAGATCCAACAAATTTTCCAGAATTTGATAAATTGCACACCAATCGAAAGCTCTTCTCATGCACATCTCAAATATCATGTTCAATTCATCTAAATCATCATGAATTGCACGGATCGAACGAAAACATAATCAACATCAAAACTTACATCTCATCATACATGCTCATTTCTAAGCCAAATTGAAATCTAATCATATCAGCATGCTCAACACAACAATATCTACAGTTCTATAACAAGAAATAAGCAAAAAGAGATGATCGATTTCAACCTACTTGGAAATGGCAGTTGCTGAATTCGCGTGATCAAGCTCTCCAAAGTTCCAGATCTGCTCCTCTATGCTTGACTTGAAGCTTTGTGCAAGAAACAACAGCTGAAACCACCTAGATTCACTTCAATTTCAGAAATCCATTAACATGTTCATGCACTCGATCTGCTTGAATCTGGACTGAATTCCTCAAACCAAACGTTGATTCTTACTCAATGATCCATGGTGAACAAGATTATGCAAGAATATTTGGTGTTTATGTGAAGAATTTTGAAAATCAAAGTGAGAGAAAAATTGGAGGGAATTTGAAATTTTGATTTGAATTTTCTGTTATGAGCAAATGCAGTTAGGGTTTGCTATTTATATGATCCACTAATCATGTTGAAAACCAAATTAGCCTTGTGCTAATCAAGATTAGTGAAATATGGAGTTTCTTGCAAATTTGCAAATAAGCTTAGCATGGCCAATCCACACGTGAGAATCCCATGCAAATGACTTGAACTCACTTAAAATCAACCAAGGATTAACATGGAATTGGTAATTTACTTGCACCATGAGCCAAATTCAAATTATGAAATTTCCCTCCAAAATGAACATGAATGAAATAGTGAGCATACAAGCTTCTCCCATGCATGGCAATGGTTCATTTGAAAAGTATTGGTCATGAGGAGCATTCTGCAAAAAGAATGGATCAAATTGGAGCTTTGTATCAAAAGTTATGTCACTTTGAACCTCCATGCACACCTTGTGATCATTTGGCCATAACTTCTCAACCAATGATCATATGGACATGAATTAGGACTTTTTGGAAATGGGAAACAAAGATCTACAACTTTCATGTTTACCAAAAATCCATTTGAAGCTTCTTCAATGTTGGAAAATCAAGTTGAGTATGAACCAAAAACTTGCCATTTTTGGAAACTTTGAAATTACAGGTCACTTTCCATTTTGGGAAACTTTTGCCATGACTTCAAAATCTTCAAGATAGATGTTTAGAATGACAAATGGACCTCTTTTGAACATGACTGAGGTGTCTCAACTCATTTTCCCACCTCATAGCCCTCAGTTGACTGCATAGTTGACTCTTTGGTCCTCAGATGACCTTGAAATGCCTTGATTAGCTTGAGCCTCCACCACTTGGGGAAATTGCTCAAAAATGAAACTCTAGCTCATGTAAGCTCTTCATAACAATCATGTGATCCTCATCCCAAGAAAATACCTCATCTCTTTGAGAAGCCCTGATTGGAAGAATGGCATTGATTAGGGTTGACCAGAGGTCACAACCCTAATCCAAAGGAACTTGAGAATGAACAATGAAACCCTTGATGCTGATAGAACCATGATGATGGTAATATATCCTTGCAAACAAGATAATACTCAAGACCTTTGAAGAATCAAGAAACCCTGATGAAAAGCAAAACCTCAGATGGTTGATCATCAATTCATAGAGACCCTCAGGCTTGAATCATGTAACTTCCCATCTTCTGAAAGACTTTGGAGGATGACTTGCTTATTTCACATGAGATGCAAAATGCAATGCCTAATGCTCTAAAATATGAAATGCAATGTGTCAAACTAGTCTCAAGAAGAGGAGGGCAAATTTTGAGGTGTTACAAACATTATGCCTGAATTGTGGCATGCATTATGCCAAAATTGTGCCTACATTATGTTAAAAATCGTGGTCTGCATTATGTCTAAATTGTGCTTGCATTATGCTTAAATTGTGTTTGCATTATGTCAAAAAAAATTGGCCTGCATTTTCCTACATTACACAACTGTAACAGAAATAATATGAAACTATAATAGCTTAAGAAACTAAATAATCACATATAAAACCTTATTTTCATTCGTTCATTCAAATTCAAGTTACATTACTTGTAGAATACATTGTTCCATACATTGTTGCATTTTCCATCATTACACATCTAAGCTTTATTCTTACAATCTCCTAAAACTAGAACAAAATAAACCCAACAACAAATAACTACTACCACAAGAATATTCATGTTCTTCCTTATGATTTTAAGATTCTTCTTCATCTCTTCAAAATTCCCCAATGCTCTATCAACATGATAAACCTAGTGCACCCATCTTCATCTTTTGTAGATGTGTTTCTTTCACTTACACCAAAATACTCATCATCCCAGTGAAACAACTCACAGTCCTCCTATTTCGGCACAAGTAAAACAACATTACACTAACAAATTTTATAGGAAAATAGGATGAAACAAAGATAAGAAAATATGAAAAATAAGAGATCTACCCCCCTCCCGAACTTGCACTTTCAGTATTTCTCCTTGGGCTTGCACTAGGCTTCAATTATAAAAATAGTAGTAATAACTACATGTTTGAATGTTAACTTTTATTAAATAGCAGCGAAACAACAATAACAAACAGTTAACTCGCATATCCAACACCAACATAATATGTCATTATAAGAAATGTTAAAACATAACGAAAGATACAACATTCCAAATTCACCGGTGTTACACACCAGAGCAGACGCCGAAACTAAAATAAAACAGAAGACTTCATCTTCCACTCACATATGAGCTCCTATTGCATATTATTTGCATGTTACCCACGTAGAGGCAACATTCAAACAAAAGGGGTGAGATATCACAATTATCTAAAGGAAAACATGATAATAAGTAAGCATCAGATTATCACATGCACATCATCCATTCCACAACATAATTCCACCTAATCCACACAACAGCTATCCACACATAATAGCAACATCATAACTAACCATACGGAATAGCAACACAATAACTATCCAAACAAGATAACAACATAATAGTCATCTAACATAACAACAACATAACAACCATCAGACATAATGACAACATAATCAACCATCCAACCCAATAGCAAATGCAACCAATGTACAATGCAATGAGACTCAACAACTCGACTCAATGCATGTGGTACCAATACGTGAACGCTTAGGTTCACCGCTTCGATCCCCACCTCCAAGGATCAAAGCCATTAATTTGTTACCATCACCTTCGATAACGACTTACTAATTCCATCATCTCTGAAATTAGCTATCGACCCAATCCATATAATGGGATTTAACACTCACTAACAACAAACCATTTTTCCAACAATATGAATGCATGCAACATGTTATACATGCAACAACAACATCATGCATAATGACCCATCACCATAGTCAATGTATATCGCCAATACTGGCCATCATGCATTAAATATATATTATACAACTCAACAACATCAACATAGAACATAACAAGCAACAACAATGCATTTGAGATTATGTCACACCACCACATAAACATTATAATTCATTTCAACACCACCATACAGAAAAACATTCATTTTCAAGTACTAAAACCAATTTTAAATGAAATTACACACTCTCATCTTTTCAACGCTTTGAACGACACTCAAATCGGACACTCAAAACAAAAGTTATGAATTTTTAAAGTTTTTACAAAAATGCTCAGAGTGTAACTCGTTACTCCATTTCTAGTAATCGATTACACTGTTGTAGAAGCACATTTGTGCAACTTTTTCAAAACGAAAATCACTTCAAATTCGTCCCAAAATCCCATTTTTCTTACAAATCATTTATACCATATTTTAACACGAAAAAAGAACTTTTTCAAAGTTCAAAACCCTAACTTATTTACACAGAAAACATTCATAACTCAGTTTTGTCTCTGACCCGAAATAACATCAATCACACAACATTGAGATCATACAATCCAACCAAATTGTATGATTCCAACAACAACAATTGCAATAATTCATCATTCCAACATCAGTCACAACATCATCATATCACACACACACACACACACACACACACACACACACACACACAGACACACACACACACACACACAATTCAACAAGTAATTGATCAATTCAATAATTACCAATTATCACAATGATCATGAATATAGAGAAGAAGAGCACGAAACTTACATGGCATAATCTATCCATCATCATCATGTTAAACCTTAGATAATCAGAACCTCACCCTTACCTTAGAGTTCCTAGCAATTGATTCTTTGACCTCTAACAATGGTGAATTCTCCTCTTAAGTCCTAACCCATTCTTCTCCCTTTCTGAGTTTCTTCTATTTTCTCCCAATTGTTACATGTTCTCTGTTTCTATCTCACTATCCCCTTTTCTAGTTTTATTATAACTCTTATTATTATTATTACTAATCCCACTAAATAGAATAATAATAAATAATAATACCTCTAATTATTTAATCTAAATAATAATCATCTCTTATTATTTTATTAACTTATTACTATTATCACTAATTTTCACCTATTAAATAATAATAATAATAATAATAACTCACTCAATTAACTAATTAAATTAATATTCAACTAATATTAACTAATTAACTAAATAATAAATAATATAACTAATTAGTTTTACTCACCACACCACTATTTCTACACTCTTGCTCGCACACTCCACAATACCGTAATTTCTATAATTCTAAGGTAACTACCCCACACCAAGGGTAACACAACACATCAAAACACCAATAAACACAACACAACCACAACTATCACATAATTAACTTATAAAAAATAATTTAAATAAAATCGGGGTATTACAATTTTCCCCCATTTAGAATATTTTCGTCCTCGAAAGTTACATGATGCGAACAACTCTTACATCCTGCTTTCCAACTCCTAAGTCATATTTCCTCCAACATCGCCTCCCCACACTACCTTCATGACAACAATCTCTTTGTCTTTCAATTGTTTCAGTTCTCGATCATCAATCCTTATAGATAGAGCCTCAATTGTAAGGTTTTCCCTCACTTGAACATCATCCATCGAAATCACATGGGTCGGATCCGAAACATACTTCTGAAGTTGTGAAACATGGAACACATAATGTAGATTTGACATATTTGGTGGCAATACCACTCTATAAGCAACACGTCCAACTCGCCCGAATATCTGATACAAACCAATAAATTGAGGAGTAAGCTTCATCGACTTCAAAGCATGTCCTACACCGGTCACCGAAGTGACTCTCAAGAATACATGGTCTCCCTCTTGAAACTCAAGATCCTTTCTCCTCTTATCATGGTAGCTTTGCTGCCTACTCTGCGAAGCTTTCATCTTCTCAGTAGTCTGTTGAATAATCTCAGGTCCAAGCATTACACTCTCACCAGATTCATACCAACACAAAGGTGTCATGCACCTTTGATCATACAAGGCTTCAAAAGGTGTCATTCTAATACTAGAATTGAAATTGTTATTATACGTGAACTCAATCAACGATAAATGACTATCCCAAGCACCTCCTTTCTCGAGAACACAAGCTCTCAATAAGTTCTCTAATGACTGAATGGTCCTCTCCGTCAGACCATCAGTCCGCGGGTGATAAGTTGAACTCAACCTCAACTTCGAACCCAAAGCTTCCTGCAAACTCTCCCAATATCTGGAATTGAACCTCAGATCACTATTTGACACAATACTCAACGGAACTCCATGCAACTTCACAATCACACACAGACACACACAGACACACACACAGACACACAGACACACACACACACACACACAGACACACACACACAGACACACACACGCACGCGCACACACACACACACACACACACACACACACACACACACACACACACACACACACACACACACACACACACACACACACACACACACACACACACACACACACACACATATATATATATATATATATATATATATATATACATATATATATATATATACATATATATATATATATATATATATATATATATATATATATATATATATATATATATATATATATATATATATATATATATATATATATATATATATATATATATATATATATATATATATATATATATATATATATATATATATACATGTACATATATATATATATATATATATATATATATATATATATATATATATATATATATACATATATATATATATATATATATATGTATGTACATATATATATATATATATATGTATGTACATATACATATATATACATATATATGTATGTACATATACATATATGTATATACATATATATATATATATATATATATATATATATATGCATAGAAAAACTGATGTTAATAGGAATAAAATGGGCCGACTTCGTCAGTCTATCAACAATTACCCAAATGACATCATGCCCTCTCGGATTATTGGACAACCCCGTCACAAAATCCATAAAAATTATATCCTATTTCCGTTCTGGAATATCCAACGGTTGCATCAACCATGCAAGTTTCTGATGTTCAACCTTTGACTTTTGACATGTCGAACAAGCATAAACAAACTGAGTCACGTCTCACTTCTTTCCAGACCACCAAAAGATCTTTGTTAGATCCTGATACATCTTAGTAGCTTCTGGATGAATACTTAAGCTACTTCGATGAATTTCTTCCAAAATCATCTTCTTTAACTCATCTTTGTCAGGAATACAAATTCTGCCTCTGAACCTCAACACACCTTGTTCATCCACCTTGAAGTTATTACTTTCAGTCTGATTACTTCCAACCATGAAGTCCACCAACTTTACATCCAACTTCTGACTCTCTTTAATGTTATTAAGAAAATCATTATTGATCTTCAGCATACCCAATATCATACTCTACAGTGTCAGCTCACAAACCAAACCCATGTCTCTGAACTGTTCAATCATTTCCAACTCTCTAACCATCATAATAGACATATGCAAAGACTTCCGACTTAAAGCATCAGCCACGACATTCGCCTTACCGGGATGATAATTCAAGCCAAAGTCATAATCCTTTAAGAATTCCAACCATCTGCACTCTCTCATATTTAGTCCCCTCTGATCAAATAAGTATTTCAAACTCTAATGATCACTAAACACTTCAAATCTAGAACCATAGAGATAATGCCTCCAAATTTTCAACACGAACACCATCATAGCCAACTCCAAATCATAAGTAGGATAGTTTCTCTCATGAATCCTCAACTGTCGTGAAGCATAAGCCACAACCTTGCCATCTTGCATTAGCACACCACCTAAACCCATCAACGACGCATCGTAATACACAACAAATGGTTCATTTGTTTCAGGTAAAATCAAAACCGGATTTGTAGTTAACCTTTTCTTCAGCTCTACAAAACTGTTCTCACAATGAACGCCCCAAACAAATGGTTTACCTTTGCATGTCAACTGAGTTAACGGAAGTTCCAACTTGGAAAAGCCTTCAATAAACCTGCGGTAATAATCAGCCAAGCCCCAAAAGCTTATAATCTCTGTCACCAACTTCAGAGCCTCCCATTGTAGAACTGCATCTACCTTGTATGGATCCACATCAATACGACCACCTAAAATAACATGACCAAGAAATCTAACCTCTTTCGACCAGAATTCACACTTCGACAACTTAGCATAAAACTCCTCCTCCTTCAACACTTGCAATACAATTCACAAATGCTCAACATGTTCTTCTTATGATTTAGAATAGATCAGAATGTCATCAATAAATACCACCACAAAACAATCCAAGTAAGTAAGAAAGATACGATTCATGTACTCCATAAATACTCTGGGTTCATTAGAAACGCCAATGACATCACCGAATACTCATAGTGTCCATATTGAGTTCTAAATGCCGTCTTTTGTACATCTTCATCCTTCACTCTGGTCTGGTGGTAACCTGACCTCAAATCAATTTTTCTAAACACACGTGCACCCACCAACTGATCCATCAAGTCATCTATTCTCGGAAGTGGATACTTGTTCTTAATCGTCACTTTATTCAATTGCCGATAATCCATACACAACCTCATATTGTCGTCTTTCTTCTTTACCAACAACACCGGAGCTCCCCAAGGCGACACACTTGGTCTCACAAATCTCTTATATAACACACTTCTAATTGTTTCTTCAACTCTGCTAACTGCGATGCAAACATCCTATATGGTGCCATAGAAACAAGTCTGGTACCAGGGATAAGATCAATAGAAAACTCCACCTCTCTCTCTGGCGGTACATCTAAAATGTCATATGGAAACACCTCTGGAAAATCCTGCACTACCTGCAATTCATCAATCACTGCCTGACTCTTAGCAGATAACGCCGTGAACAACGCAAACACCCGAGATTCCTTTTCCAAAAGCTCATTCAACTCTCTATCAGACAAGAAACCAACTTCTTCCTCCTCACCAGGAGTAAGAAACCGCACCGACTTGTTATAGCAATCAATATGAACATGATTGAACTCCAACCAGTTCATCCCTATGATAACATCAAGATTCTTCAATGGCAAGCAAATAAGATCAATGCCAAAATCTTTATCAAAGATTAACAGAGGATAATTTAAAAAAATAGAAGTAACAGTCACCAAACCCTTGACATGAGTTTCGATAACCATTTCTCCATTCATAGAAGACCCACAACAAGGCTTAGCCTTTTCACACAATCAGCAACAATGAAAGAATGAGTAGCACCAATATCGATAATAATAATCAAAGGAATATTCTTAATATTACATATACCTCTGATCTGTTGGTGTAATCCCTAGAGGCCAATACTTTTGGTAATTGTATCGAATTATTTATTAATAATAAAAGGATTTTTATTTATTATGTTTGTTTAATAAAGTCCCTAGAATAGTTAGTCCGTTTAATGTATCAAGTGTGACTTAATCATGAGATCCCATTAAACATAATGACATTATTCTTAAAGTATTCGTAGTCGAGCTTTGTTGTAAAGTGGGATAACATTAAAGCATTAAGACTATATAGACTGATGATCACATCTCATGGATCATGGATAAGGAGTTATCAAGTCTTAAACATAGGTATGCATATTAAGAGTAATATTTATACTGGATTGACCTGCTATGAGAATACTATATAGAATGTTATGCAAAATGTCATAAGTTATTCTCATGGTGATAATGGTGTATAACACCCTTCGACCTGAAACTACTATGGACCCTAGATGTAGAGTCGAGTGCCTTATTGCTGATCAAACATTGTCTGTAACTGGATGACCATAAAGACAGTTGATGGGTACTCCACGAAGCATGCTGAGGGACATGAGTGACCTAGATGGAATTTTCCCATCCCGCGTAACAGGATAAATGTCTACGGGCCCAATATTGAACTGGACAAGGATGACACAGTCTATGCCTTGTGTTCAATATAAACATAGGGGTAAAAGGATAATTGTACACATAATTATTATCACAAAAGGATTTTTTAGATCACATGACATTTTTGTGTCTTGGGTAGCAGTGATGTGTTGCTAGATACCGCTCACTGTTTATTATGTTAAATACGTGATTTAATATAATTGTCAATGCCACGAAAACCTACAGGGCCACACAGAAAAGGACGGATTGATGAGAGATAGAGTAACTAAGGAACACCGTAAGGTACGATGCACTTAAGTGAATTATAGAACATCGTAAGGTACAGTGTACTTAAGTAGAATATGAAATATGGTAAGGTACCACGCGCTTAAATGATTTTGGCATATTATATGATATGGGCCACATACACTTAAGTGGGCTTTTTAGCTTACAACCCACACAAGTGGTTCTATAAATAGAACCCTTATGTGAAAGCATTTGTGCAGTTGTAATTTTGTTTCTCTCTCTCTCTCTCTCTCTCTCTCACTCAAAGCCTTCATTCGTAGCAGCTAGCACTGAGATTGAAGGAATCCGTTCGTGTGGACTGAGTAGAGGCGTTATCACCATTCAACGTTTGTGATTGCTCCGTAGATCTGCATCAAAGGTTTCAATCGCCACAAGAGGTAACGATTCTATCACTGATCATGCCCATTCGTAAGGATCACTAAAGGAGAATTTTTTAAAATTCCACTGCGTTTTAGATCGCTCTTCTCCTTCAGTGGTATCAGAGCCACTTACGAAACCATGCATCTGATATCTGTTTATTTTCTGTATTTTCTGTATTGATACGATTAAAAGACAGAATGAATCAAAGAATAAACTAGTAATTAAATTTGGCATCATGTGTGTACGATTTGGATGATTGATGTTGACTATGCTTCAGAATCCGATGTTAGCAGCGATACATCAATCAAGTTATATATATGATATAAGTAATCCTGATGCAAAATACGGTATATATGATATACTATTTCTGTTTCGTTCATTCAAACACTTAATGATTGTTTTCCTTTGAGCGATCAATGGTCATTTGCTTCTTGATCCGACATTAGTATGGTGAAGCAATGACGTGTTGATCAATCATACTGAATTAACAATCAAGGTGTGTTTGACGGTCTGAAATTGGTGTATTAGGGTTTACGACGGCACAAGGGTTGTGCTGTCAAAGAGTTATGCAATTAGGGTTGTGACTGCGCAAGAGTTGTGCTTTAAAGTATCAAGTGTTGATGCGAAAAACAACGTCAATTTCAAATGAATTGTTCATTAAAATTTTGCGGCGTGGCGCTTCCCCTAACAACCCCGCAGGGGGGCGCTACCCCATTGACCCCCGTTCGCTGACCGGGAAGCGGACCCCCGACTAACTCTGCTTAGTGTGATCGGTCGCCGAAATTTAATTTGGTTTTAATTAATTAACAAAATTTAAAATAATAATAATAATGTGTTTATTATTATTGTCTTGTGGTGATTGGTTATGGCCTTAGTTTTCCTTTATTTTGTTTTGGGATTTTAAAATACGACCTGCGTGTCGTGCCTCTCTTTTAATCTCTTAATGTAACTTATTTTCTCATCTCACTCCCTCGTATGTAAAATGAGTTTCTTTTATGTAATGTAATATTATGAAGAAGGAGAAGAATACAATATCAAAGGAGGACAACCTTGAAGATCTTACTTGGAGAAGCTTAGATCGTTATTAGGTTAGCTTAGGTTCTCTCATTGGCTTGGGAGAACAATTGCGCTAAGGGCCATAACTGTTTCATTATGTATGTTGATGCATGTGAGTGTATGTTGATGCATGTGAGAGACGATTTATATGATAAATAAGCCGGTGAGATCAGAATTATTGTAAATTCCCTCAAATTAAATATTAAGTTTATGCTTTCCAAGTTTTAGCACTCATCAAGACTAGTATCGAATAATGTAGGTTTCTTCTATGCGAGGTGCATGTTCTATATTAGTAAGGTGCGATGGGATAATTGTAATATCCAATTGCTAAAACAATGGGCCAAACTTAACTAAACAAATTATAATAAGATTATATATGTTTAGAAGCAATAGTTGGAAATGATCCATATGATGGATTGGAATAAGGAGTTATTCACCCAACTAAAATATTCGAGAGTTGCATCAGATACAATTGGAAGGAGTTCCTACCTAAATAACCTAGTTTTGTGTAATCCGCCTACGCGGACTTAAAACAAAGTGAATTGTGGATCTCGACCCACTAGAAAATCTTCCAATGGGATATTCCGAATCAAATGGTGAAGGTCATTTGTTTTGAGTAAAATAGTGGGAGCATATTTAATTAAAGGCCTAATTAAATATGTTATTGATACTTATATTTTCATTATTTTCATGTATATTACCATGACAACAAACACCTCTAACAACATTTTGCGATCAATCCTTGATAAGGAAAAATTGTCTGGGACAAATTTTCTGGATTGACACCGAAATCTGAGGATTATCCTCAAACATGATAGAAAGCTGTATGTCTTGGAGAAACCTATTCCTGAAGAGGAACCTCCTAGTTCTGCACCTAAGGCAAAAAGAGATGCTTATAAGAAGCATGTCGATGATGTCAATGAAACTGCTTGCCTCATGCTAGCTACTATGAACTCAGAGTTGCAAAAGCAACATGAGAACATGGCAGCGTTCGATATGATCGAACACCTGAAGATGCTCTATCAAGAGCAAGCAAGGCATGAAAGGTTTGAAGTTTCAAAAGCCCCTTTTCAAGGCAAGTTAGCTTAGGGAGCCCCTGTAGGTCCCCATGTGCTCAAGATGATTGGGTATGTGGAGAACCTTGAGAGGTTGGGTTTTCCCCTTGGAAAGGAACTTGCGACTGATTTGATCTTGCAATCGTTGCCAGATAGATTCAGTCAATTTATCCTTAATTTCAATATGAATGATTTGGAAAAATCTCTTCCTGAACAGCTAACCATGTTAAGAACTGCTGAGCAGAATCTGAAGTCAAAAGGGAAGTCCATTCTGATGATCGGAAATGGAAAGAGACAGAACAAAAGACCCCCCAAGCAGGCTGATAAAGGGAAATGCAAGGAAGTTGTCAAACCCAAACCCGCTGCTCCTGCTTTGAAGCCTAGTGGAGGCATAGCGAAGGAAGGCACCTGCTTCCATTGCGGTAAGACCGAACACTGGAAGAGAAACTGCCCAAAGTACCTGGAAGATAAGAAGAATGGAGTAGAGACTTCAACTTCAGGTATTTTTGTTATTGAAATTAATTTATCTACTTCTGCATCATGGGTATTAGATACTGGATGCGGTTCTCACATTTGTACCAATGTGCAGGGGCTAAAAAGGAGTAGAGATTTGGAAAAAGGTGAAGTTGACCTACGAGTTGACAATGGAGCAAAGGTTGCTGCTTTAGCCATAGGAACTTATGTATTGACTTTACCTAGTGGTTTAATAATTCAGTTAGAGAACTGTTATTATGTACCTGTAATTAGCAAGAATATTATTTCTGTTTCTTGTTTGGACAAGTTTGGTTTTTCATTTATAATAAAGAACAATTGTTGCTCAATTTATTTGAATGATATATTCTATGCTACTGCACAAATGAACAATGGACTATATGTCCTTGATCTTGAAATGCCTATTTATAACATTAATACTAAAAGGATGAAACCTAATGAGTTAAATCCAACTTACCTTTGGCATTGTCGATTAGGCCACATAAATGAGAAACGCATTTCCAAACTCCATAAAGATGGACTCTTAGACTCTTTTGATTATGAATCATATGAGACATGCATATTTTGTTTAATTGAAAAGATGACAAAGTCTCCATTCACAGGAAAAGGTGAAAGAGCTAATGATCTTTTGGCCCTCATACATACTGATGTATGTGGACCACTGAACATACCAGCCAGAGGAGGTTTTCAGTACTTAATCACATTTACTGATGATTTCAGTAGATATGGTTATGTGTATTTAATGAAACACAAATTAGAGTCTTTGAAAATTTCAAGGAATTCAAGAATGAAGTACAAAACCAACTAGGTAAGAATATTAAAACTCTTCGATCAGATCGAGGTGGTGGGTATTTAAGCCTAGAGTTTGATGACCATCTGAAAGAGTGTGGGATCCTATCCCAACTTACTCCTCCTGGAACACCCCAATGGAACGGTGTATCTGAGAGAAGAAATTGAACCTTGTTAGACATGGTCCGATCCATGATGAGTCATGCCGATCTTCCAAACTCCTTTTGGGGACATGCACTATTGATAGCAGCTTACACACTTAACCATGTTCCATACAAAAAGGTTGGGAAGACACCATATGAGATATGGAGTGGTAACAAAACACATATGTCTTACATGAAGGTTTGGGGTTGCGAAGTTTATGTGAAACAACAAATTTCAACTAAGTTTGAGCCCAAATCTGACAAATGCTTATTTGTGGGGTATCCTAAAGAAACAAGAGGGTGTTACTTCTACAATCCTTCTGAGGGCAAAGTGTTTGTCGCTCGAACTGGAGTTTTCCTAGAAAAGGATTTTATTTCCAAAGGAATCAGTGGAAGGAAAGTAGAGCTTGAAGAAATTCAAGAGTCACAAAGCATTGATACACTTATGGAGGAATTAGAGCAGGAAACACAAGTAGTTATGGAAGAGCAACCTGCTCAAGTAGAACAAGACCAACATAGGTCAAGCAAGATACGTCACCTACCTGAGAGATATGGATATCTTATAACTGATTAAGGTGATGTATTACTCATGGATCAAGATGAGCCTGTGAACTACCAAGAGGCCATAACTGGTCCCGAGTATGAGAAGTGGCTAGAAGCCATGAAATATGAAATGGATTCCATGTACACAAACCAGGTTTGGACCTTGGTAGAGCCTCCTATAGAAGTTAACCCTATAGGATGCAAGTGGGTCTTCAAAAAGAAGACTGACATGGATGGTAAGGTACATACCTATAAGGCAAGACTGGTTGCAAAAGAATATAAACAAATTCATGGGGTTGACTATGATGAAACCTTTTCACCAGTTGCAATGCTTAAATCTGTTCGGATTTTACTTGCTATCGCTGCATACCATGATTATGAAATATGGCAGATGAATGTCAAAACTGCATTCCTTAATGGGACTCTTCTTGAGGATGTGTACATGACACAACCTGAAGGATTTGACATACCAAAAGAAGCCCAAAAGATATGTAAGTTACAAAGATCAATCTATGGATTGAAGCAAGCTTCCAGAAGCTAGAATCTTCGTTTTGATGAAACAATAAAACAATATGGATTCATCAAGAATGAAGATGAGCCTTGTGTCTGCAAGAAGGTTAGCGGGAGCATGATTGTCTTCCTGGTATTATATATAGATGACATATTACTCATTGGAAACAATGTCCCTACCCTATAACAAGTAAAGTCTTGGTTGGGGAAATGCTTTTCTATGAAGGACCTGGGTGAAGCAACCTATATAGTAGGAATCAGGATCTATAGAGATAGATCATAAAAACTGCTTGGCCTAAGTTAGATTACATACATTGACAAAGTGCTAAGATGCTTTAATATGCTTGATTCCAAGAAAGGATTCATAGCTACGCAACATGGCTTGTGTCTATCAAAAACATAATTCCCTTCGACTAAGGAAGAAAGGGATTGCATGAATAATATTCCATATGCATCTGCAATAGGATCTATCATGTAAGCCATGTTATGTACTCGACCAGATGTCTCGTATGCTTTAAGTGCAACGAGTAGGTACCAATCTGATCCCGGTGATGCTTATTGGGTAGCTGTCAAGAATATCCTTAAGTATTTGAGAAGGACTAAGGACTCATTCTTGATATATGGAGGTCAGGAAGAGCTTGCTATAGTTGGATACACCGATGCTAGCTTCCAGACAAATAAGGATGACTTTAGATCGCAATCTGGTTATGTGTTTTGCTTAAATGATGGCGTTGTGAGATGGAAAAGTTCAAAGCAAGACACAATTGTTGATTCTACAACCGATGCTGAGTATATTTCTGCCTCAAGTGCAGCAAAGGAAGCTGTTTGGATCAAAAAGTTCATTAGTGAACTTGGCATAGTGTAGCAGTAAATTCATGATCATCAAGCTATGGATAAGCAAGATATCAAATAACAAGAGTCGCCATCACGCTTTTATTGTTTCCAAGGGAAAAGGGAAAATGTACGAACAAAACCCAGAAGTAAGAAGTTTTCAAATCAAAACTAATAAAATGTCAGAGATTACAGGTAAGGGGGTTGGTTACACAGAGGGAAGGTGTTAGCACCCAAAGTGTCCTAGGTACTCCTAGGGAGCCCTTTTTTGTGTGCATATTGTAAGACCCCAATTTTGACCCTAAGATCCCTCATGGCATCATGACATTGCATTTGCATTGCCTCAAGGATCATAAGCATCTTGGTTCCCCTTGCCTTTGGGTAGGACCTCTTGTGAGTGGTTTGAGATCACCAGGCATGCTTGAATTGTATATCATTGCTTTTCTCATTTTTTGTTTGTTAACCAAAAGCACAAAAATATGTCACTAACATCTTGTGTTTGTAGCTTGAGCAATCACAAGGTCAAGAGCTTCAAGGAGATCCTTTGTGCAAAGATATGGCCAAGAGAAGATGATAGCAAGCATGGTAATGGTTCCCAAAGCTCCCCTCTATCAAATATGCTTCCCTAGCATCTCAATTCATCATTTTGATCAAAGCAAGTCAAAGGGTTTGAGGTTTGTCCCCCCAAAGAAACCCTAATTCATCTGTGCACCACAATGCCTTGCTCATGAAGCAACCTCAGCCCATGGTCAAATACAATCAAGGGAAGTTATTTAATTCCTCATTTCATGCATATTTGGACTTATTTGAGTATCTTCAATCATCAATTCATCAAGATATGAGTCATGGACTTGAGAAGTTGATCAGTCAATTCACCTGACTATTCTGAAATGTACTGAGACCTAACTTTTTATGTGTTGGTCAAATGGAGATGATCCCAAAAGAAAACATGTTCTTAAGGACAATATGAACAATTTTCATGTTCATCAAAAATTGATTTCAAGCTTGGAAGGTCATCTCCCATTCCAAGACATTATAGGTCATTTTGACTGAAACCCTAATTTTAGGTCAACTTCCCAAGGACATAACTCATTCATTTTTTTTTATTATTTTGAGGTGGGATCAAATGCATTGGAAAGCTTAAGATGTATACTTCAAATGTTATGTTGAACAAAATTTCAAAATCTCAAATTAAATACATGTGATAATGCAAAACATTATAGGTCCTTTTGGGCCAAATGCATTGAAAGGCAAAAAATAAATCCAACTTCAAGTGCCCATAACTCTTTCACCAAAAATCCAAATGATGTAATATTTAAGTCCATTTTGATTGTCTTGAAAAGATATACAACTTTGATGTTGGAGGTTTTTTCATTTGGGGCTTGCATCATCAAAATAGAAGGGCTTGAACATTGGCCAAATTTAGAAACTTTGCCTTTTCATGTTTTGCACCTTGCACTTTAAACCCCAATTTCACCAATTTCCACACTTCAAATGGATTTTTGCCCAATATAACAATTGTTCCTTACACCAAAACCTTTCCAACCATTACTCACATGCTCATGTTTGGATTTGGCAATTGGTATTTTCGAAGAGGAGAAGCTTTTAGTTCAATTATGCATAACACCTCAATATTCCATGCACAAGCAATTACCATTCAGATTACACGTCCATTTCACTTTGGTATGATTTCGGATTGCATTTGGCTTTGGTGTTGGGCCTTGTGCATGATCATGCAAGCCCATGCAAGGAATGCCCTGTTAGACGGTGTGGCTAGTGATCGAGAGGGGGGGTGAATAGATCACCTCTTTGAAATTTAACGGATTTGAAATTTTATCAGAGTTTTCAAAGTTGGCGGAAAAATCAGTCCCGAATCGACTTCCGTCTATTCTGAACCGCTACTAGAAAGCCGGACACACAAGTTTAATTGCTGGATTTTAATGAGAATGACAGAACCAATTCACACCAGAATTTTAACTAATTGAATGCACTTATCATTAACGTCTATTTCCAATGAATAAAATCTAGCTAACCGTTTTATCAAACAGTTGGTGTGTATGTGATTGATGATAAACAGCAATGGAGTTTGATTAAAAGTTTTCTTGCCACTGCTGTCTTGCAAAAGGAACAATCACCACAAACTAACTGAAATTGCGAAAACTGTTTGAAAAACGTAAAGAGGAGTAAGGTAAGAATACGATACGCAGAGATTTGGTAAGGAAGTTCCCCACGTCGTCCTCGCGTGTGGGTACGTCTCCCTCTCAATTTCAAATGAAATTGAGAACTTTGATTATCAATTTTTGCCGAATCCGTTGATACAAGGTTATGATACAAAGTCAGAATTCTAAACTCTAAGAACTTCTTCTTGTATGAACCTTCACTTGATCTGAGCACGATCAAGATTTTCCTGCACGAAATTGCAAACAATTCACCGGTTCCACGACCTGCTTGTGAAATCCCCCGATCTCCAAACGCAACGCTGCGGCTGAATATGTTCTGCAAACGTGACTCCCAAACCCTCAAGAACACTCCAGTTCTTGAAGGACAAACCAGTAGGTTTTTCCTAGAAACCCCCTTCAATCTTCAACTCAGCTAGATCCTCGATCGTTCCACTGCAAACCACAGCTAGATCCTTGATCGTACCACTGAACGTTATCTCGATGCTTCTTTAATCCAAAGAACAAGAATGGTTATGTGTAAATGTTCTTGAAGAAAAGTGATTGAGAAGATGAAGAAGATGAAGTCTCTTTCAGGTTTCTAAAATGCTCTCAAACAATTGCTCCAACACTGCTTTTGATCTTGTGTTCAATTGTTTTCCCTCAATGAATTCGTCTCTTGCACTGCTGTTATAACCTGTCTTATATATGCTGCAAAACAGTTGCTGTTATAACACAAAACAACTTTATGTATTGATACATAAGAGTGTGCATCGATGCATACTGTAGGATATGTGAATTTTTGGTGAAATTGATTATTCATGTATCGATGCAAAAGTCGTGTGTATCGATGCATGTGATTATTACACTAGTATGTATCGATGCCTGATGCGTATGTGTTGATACACAGGCTGTTTCAATTAGTCATGTATCGATGCAGGGATCGTGTGGATCGATGCATAGAGTCTTTTGCCTTTCATGTATTGATGCATGACTCGTATGCATCGATGCATACTGAACAAAAATGTTTTGTGATTTATCACATGCTGTGTGTATCGATGTAGAGGTTTATGTATTGATGCATACTGACACCAAATGCATTTTAATTGTTATTTTAAGGGAAGTATCAATGTAGGTTTATATGTACAGTTATGCAACAAATAGAATGGGATGGAAAACATAATAAAACACAAATGTATCATGTAATGCAATGCACAACCAACATTTGGATGATGATCACACAATTTGCTATCATTAAAAATTAATTCAAGGTAAAGAATTCTCTCACAAACTCCCCCTTTTTGATGATGGCAAATTCTTGGCAAGATGTGTGATACTCCCCCTGAGTTTGTGCATATCTGCATTTTCTGCCCCTTTGTCAACATCAAAAAGAGGAAGAAACAGATTTATCAAGGTAGCATAGTGTAGCAGGACATGGCAAAAAATGGATAACAAGCTATCAATCACAAAGAATGAAGCTTCAAAGTAAAGAATCATTCACAAAGAATGAAGAATAAGAGCAATAACAATAGAGATAAACAGAGTTAGAAAAGCATTTTAATGATACGAACGAGTTTAAGAGTTACATAAGCTAAACCATATATTGTGCAACAAAATAAAAACTTGAGCAATATGAAATGAAATGCAGTGAGATGAAAAAATGGTTGGTTAATTTGGATTGTGGCCACCATAGGACTCCTCATCATGTCTGTCAGGATCTCTATAGCTTGGCGGAGGCGGAGGAGGAGGCATTGTGTCTGGATTTTGGCCCATGAATGAGTATTGCCTAAATCGGTTCTGAACTTCAATGCTTCTAAAGCTGTCCATAATACCAGGATTTTCACGGCAGTCGTCCATAAAGCCGGACATTTCGTTGTAGAAAACCTGATGCCATTTAACCAAGTCTTGGTGCCAAGCGTGTTGATTTTGATACATCCGTGTATGCTCATCATGCCAGTCCCGATGCTCGTTGTGCCATTCAGTTTGTTGAACATGCCAGTACCGTGCTTCTTCATGGCGTTCTTTGTTGACAATTTCCATCTGTTGAAGCATATGAGTGATGTCCGCATTTGGTGTTGAGGCTGAAGTACCACCGGAGAATGGAGGGGCTGTAGGTTCAGGTACATAGTTGGTAGGAGACCACCTGCGTGGCGCCCAATCACCCCAACCAGCATTGGCCTCAGCTTGTGGTGCATCTGTTTCAGCCGCATCCTGCATTTCTTCATCAGGCTGATCTTCAGCAACATGGATGCGTTCCGAGGGCACGTCAAAGTTGTAAATTCTGGTTTTGGATTTTCTTTCGAAGAAATAGAAACATTTGCGGTCCTTGTCCCACCGATATCCCATATGCGATAGAGTGGCAGAGTCAAACTCTTGAGCAGCAGATGGAGATAGGAGAGGAACAATAGGTATTGCAACTTTCCAGAACTTAAGAATTTTCATTATTTGAGAGGCATAACCTAGAGCCACATTCTTGGAGCTGTCTCGCACGAAAAATAGACGTTTTACAAAGTAATTAGCCCAATTTAAGAGCACCTTATTTTGCAAAATGTAGAGAAGATGTATGCAGGGCCTGTCCAACCGCGAATGTCCACTGTTTGTTGGACGCAGAATATGTGTAATAATCCAGTGAAGAATACGCGGAGTTTGCTTGATCATACCAGACGTGACGTGTTCATCATCACTCAACGGTCTGTCTATCTTTAGGATGGATGGAGTAAAGTCCTTCATGTCAAATTCAGGATCAAAATGCAGGTCATGCCAGCACTTGAAAGCCATCGACGGAGGCGGCATTTGAAATACCGTTTCCCAATCAAAGGCTTCAAAGGTATATGTTCTGACTCCGATAGAACACCGGAACATATAGCCTCTACCAGTTTGTAAGCCAGCATAAAAGACCCGAATGAAATCCTCATGATAATCATCCTTTGTGGACAGAAACGACCCAAGTCTTTGTGCATGTAAGAGTTCAACCACTTCATTTAGGTGTAAGTGAATAGCATCTGTTTTATCAAAGACGTGAGGTTTCATGACTAACCTTGTCTTGAAGGATTCCTCAAATTCAGCAGCAACAGCAGGATGAAGTAGCTCTAAGGCATTTGAAGGAACATCTGGTGGTTGCTGAGATGTACCGGCTGTTTCCTTTCCCTTTCCTTTTCCTTTGGCTCTGACTGGAATAGTGCGTGGAGGCATGGTGATGTGAGATTTAGGGTTTTAGAGAGAGAGTGAAGATGAGGAGGATTAGGGTTAGCCACTGGTTTTGGGGTTTTTGAGGGCAGATGATATGAAGTAATGAGATAGGAAGTGATATGATTGGCTGATGTGTCGATGCATGAGAGAGAAAGAAATGCATTTAATTCAGATAGCATCAGTATGTATCGATGCAGAGGGTCATGCGTCGATGCCAAATATTCACAATTGGCATGTGTATCGATACATGCGATGGATGCATCGATGCATCCTGAAGCAGTTTTTAAAAATTTGAATTTCAGAATGTATGGGTCGATGCATGCTTCGTTTGTGTCGATGCATATTGATGCTGAACTAGCCTTTTAATGAATTTTAATGCAGTATGAATATGCATTATGCACTATGTCATGATGATTATGCTCAACAGAGATTCAGAAGTCAGATTGTTAATGTGCACACAATATGGACAAGGAGTATATGCAAACAAATTTTATATCAACTAGAGTAAGAACATTTGTTCTAACATACACAATCACTTAGCAATAAGAAAATTGTAGAAAGGATTGATATTACCTCTGTTGGAGAACTCTTGTGATGGATAATTGACATCTAAAACAGCTCTTATCAACCATGGTGAGGCATAATATAATTAAGAGGTAACATGCTTATGACATCAATTGAGAAAGATCTAAGATTCCCAATTCGCGACGAATGTTGAAGAAAGGTTCCGTTGCCAGTGGTTTAGTGAAAATATCAGCAAGCTGATTTTTGGAATCAACGTGCTCAAAGACAACGTCTTCTTTTTCAACATGATCACGAAGGAAATGATGTCTTATCTCTATGTGTTTAGTGCGTGAGTGTAAAACAGGGTTTTTAGTAAGGTTTATGGCACTCGTGTTGTCACATTTGATAGGAATACGTTTGAGTTGAATGTTGAAGTCTTGTAGTTGCTGTTTCAGCCATAAAATCTGAGCGCAACAACTACCGGCTGCAACGTATTCTGCCTCTGCAGTTGACAAAGCCACAGAAACTTGCTTTTTGCTATGCCAACTGACCAAGGAGTTTGAAAACAGGTGACATGTACCACTTGTGCTTTTCCTATCTGATTTGCAGCCAGCAAAATCAGAATCGGAGTACCCTACTAAGCTACAATCACTTCCTTTGGAATACCAAAGCCCATATTTAGGTGTTCCGTGAAGATATCTAAATATGCGCTTCACCGCTTTTAGGTGCGATTCCTTAGGATTTGATTGATAGCGTGCACACATACAAACACTAAACATGATGTCAGGTCTAGAAGCAGAAAGATACAAGAGAGATCCAATCATACCTCTGAACCTTTTGACATCTACACACTTACCGTGCTCATCCTTATCTAGATTTCCGTTGGTAGGCATTGGGGTGTCGATTGATTTTGAGTCATTCATTCCAAAGCGCTTGAGTAGTTCTCTGCAGTATTTTGTTTGACATACTGCTGTACCCTCATCAAGTTGCTTTATTTGCAGTCCTAGGAAGTAGTTCAGCTCCCCCATTAGACTCATCTCAAATTCACCCTGCATAACCTTAGAAAATTCTTCGACCAAGTGTATGTTAGTTGAACCAAATATGATATCGTCGACATAAACTTGAACTAAAAGAATGTGCTTCCCTTTGTGTTTAATAAAGAGAGTATTGTCCACTTTACCTCTTGAATATCCATGATCAATTAGGAATTTGCTAAGCCTTTCATACCAAACCCGAGGGGCTTGTTTAAGACCATACAAAGCTCGTTTTAATTTGTAAACATGATCTGGATTTTCAGCATTTTCAAAACCGGGAGGTTGTGAAACATATACTTCTTCATTTATGACACCATTAAGAAAGGCACTCTTTACGTCAATTTGGTAAAGCTTAAAATCCTTAGAACACGCATAGTCAAGCAAAAGACGTATAGCTTCAAGGCGAGCAACTGGAGCATAAGTTTCCTCATAGTCTATGCCCTCCTCTTGGTTATACCCTTGTGCTACTAAACGTGCCTTGTTCCTAGTAATCACTCCGTTTTCATCAAGCTTGTTCCTAAAAACCCACTTAGTGCCTATGATATGATGATCTCGCGGACGAGGGACAAGTTCCCAAACGTCATTTCTTTTAAATTGATTAAGCTCTTCTTGCATGGCCATTAGCCAAAATTCATCAATCAAGGCCTCTTTGGCATTCTTAGGTTCTACTTGTGAAACAAACGCGAAGTGAGAACAAAAATTACTTATCTTAGAACGAGTCATTACTCCCTTTGAAATGTCTCCCAAGATGTTGTCAATGGGATGGTCTTTTGAGGATCTCCAAGCTGTTGGAAGATCATTCACTTCAGCTGTCTTTTCTTCCTCAATTTCTTCATGACTAGTATCTTCCTCCTTCTCATGGGCAGCTGTTTTGGACTGATCAGTTTCCTCAACAGCTTCCTTGAGTATGTCTTCTGTAGATACACCTGCGTCATCAAAAGAAATACCTTTTCCGACATTTTTCGGATAAGACTCATCAAAAGAAACATGAACAGATTCTTCAACAGTAAGTAAACGCTTATTATACACTCTATATGCTTTACTTGACAGTGAGTAACCAAGAAAGATACCTTCATCCGCTTTTGCATCAAACTTCCCAATGTTTTCCTTACCGTTATTCAAAACAAAACATTTACAACCGAATACGTGAAGATGTGACAAGTTTGGTTTTCTTCCTTTCAAAAGTTCATAAGGAGTTTTGTTTAAAATAGGGCGAATTGAGATTCTGTTTAGAACATAACAGGCTGTGCTGACAGCATCAGCCCAAAAGTATTTTGGTAATCCACCCTCATTAAGCATTGTTCTTACCAACTCCTCTAAAACACGATTTTTACGCTCCACAACGCCATTTTGTTGTGGAGTGCGAGGGGCTGAAAAGTTATGCTCAATACCATACTTGTCACAAAACTTCTCAAAGTGGTAATTTTGAAACTCACCACCATGATCGCTACGAATTGTAACTATTTTGGAATTCATTTTGTTTTGGGACAGATTTGCAAAATTTTTAAAAGCAGAAAAAGTTTCATCTTTGCTATGAAGGAATATAGTCCAAGTGAATCTAGAGTAGTCATCAACTATTACAAAGCCATAGTAATTTCCACCTAGGCTCTTTGTCCTAGAAGGTCCAAAGAGGTCCATATGGAGAAGCTCAAGGGGTCGTGAAGTTGAAATTACATTTTTTGATTTAAAAGACACCCTTGTTTGCTTTCCCATTTGGCACGCGTCACATAGGTGGTCTTTTGAAAATTTTATTTTTGGTAGACCGACTACTAGATCCTTAGATACAACCTTATTTAGCAAATCGAAGTTAACATGCGCTAAACGTCTATGCCAAAGCCAAGAATCATCATTCAAGGTGACTAGACATTTAGTATTTATTAAAGGTACATCAAACAAGTCAAGCATATAGATATTGTTTACTCTTACACCCTTAAACACAATGTTTTGTTCAACATGTTCAATTATGCAGCAAGTTTTTGTAAACGACACTTTATAGCCCATGTCGCATAGTTAACTTATGCTTAACAAATTGTGTTTAAGTCCCTCAACTAAGTGGACATTTGAAATAGTAGTGGTGGAGGGATTACCTACACTACCTTTGCCGAGTATAGCTCCTTTGTTGTTGTCTCCATAAGTGACATATCCCTTCTTCTTTGCCTTGAAATCTATAAAGAGCGATATGTCACCGGTCATGTGCCTCGAGCAGCCGCTGTCAAGAAACCACCTTCTATCTGCGGAGGCAAGGCACTCATCCTACAACATCAAAAGAGAGAAGTTGGTACCCAATTTTCATTGGGTCCAAGTGGGTAAGTGCTAACATGGTTGCCTTTTGGCTTCCATTGATAAATGCCTTTAGGGACAAGAAATCTCCTAAATTTGCATTTCTCAATGGTATGGCCAGCATGGCAACAATAATGACATAAACCATGATGATGTGTTTGTTGTTTCTTGTTCATTGAATCCTTTAGAATAAAAGAGTATTTTGCATATGGAGGATTCAATGACTTCTTAAACAACTTGGGGTCAACGGCATAAGTAACTTTAGGTTGTAGCGCTTTCTCTAATTTGACCTTAAGAGTGTTTACCTCTTTTTGCCAAATATAACAAGCGTCACAATACCTAACTCTACTACATTCGTCAATGTCAATAATTTTTGAATTTTCTGCAATACTAGCTTTCAACGCTTCTAACTCAATTTCAGCTTTGTTTACTTTACCTTACAAAAATGAAAAAATATGTTTGTCGGAAGATAGTCTCTTAAAAGCATCTACAGCTTCGTTATGCAGTTTTTCAAAAGCTATTTTCAGTTCCAAAAAAGACATAGAAGAGAAATTATTGTAGTAGGCTTGTTTTACCTTTTTGTCATTGTTTTTCTTCTTGTGGTAGGACAGATTTTTTGTGTGAGCCATAAGGCACAGATTTGCTGCTTCATCATCATCACTTGAGCTTTGTGTGCTTGATGAATTGCTATCACTTTCCCATGCAATGTACGCTCTTCTTTGTTTGCTGTACCCTTTTGGTGAATCCTTTCTTTGATCCTTATACTTTATAGGGCAATCCGTTTTATAATGTCCAGATTTACCGCAATTAAAACAGGATCCTCTTCCTCTACTCTTCTTGTTCTCTGCTTGTTTCGAATTTGTAGATTGTTTTCGAAACTTCATGAGATTTTTGTCGGAATGCTTGACTCCATTCTTTCGAATGAATCTATTGTATCTCCTTACAAACAGTCCCATTTCCTCATCATCCGAGTCTTTGTCACTACTTGAATCATTGTCGCTTTGCTCTTTTCGTGAGGACTTAGAGCTAGAGGCCACAAGAGCTATTGGCTTCTTCTCTCCCTCTTTGTCTCTTTTCTTCTCCTTTTCCTTCTTACTTTTGTTCTCATATTTTTCAAGACTTTCCAATGCTTGCTGATGTTCTTCCAGCTTTCCAAACAAGGTTGTAATCGTAAGTCTTGTTAGATCGTTGGCTTCCTTGATTGCTGTTACTTTAGGTTGCCACTCCCTGCTAAGACACCTGAGAATTTTATTAGTAGCAATTTCATTGGAAATAGGTTTTCCAAGAGCATTCAATCGGTTAGTTAGATGAGTGAATCTCTTTTGCATGTCGGAGATGGATTCTCCTTGTTTCATGCGAAAGAGCTCAAACTCTTGATTGAGTGTGTTAATGCGGGACTGTTTTACTTCAGTAGTACCCTCATGGGCAACTTCTAAAGCGTCCCACATTTCTTTAGCTGTCGTGCAATGGGATACTCGATAATACTCATCAACACCAAGTGCTGAAATTAACATGTTTCGAGCTCTCCAATCACACGACCACTTTTTCTCATCTTTCTCATTCCAATCATCTTCTGGTTTAGGTACTATGGCGCCAGCTGCATTAGTCATAGTAATTTGAAACGGACCGTTTTCAATGGCAGCCCATACTAGCCTATCCACAGAATTTATATGAACTCGCATGCAGTCTTTCCAGTAGCCATAATTTTCACCGTTGAAAATAGGCGCTCTATTATACGCCCCCTTTGGTTCAGAATCCATACTGTTACAGGCAGCTACAGAGCACCAGCGAACCGGCGCTCTGATACCACTTGTTAGACGGTGTGGCTAGTGATCGAGAGGGGGGGGGGTGAATAGATCACCTCTTTGAAATTTAACGGATTTGAAATTTTATCAGAGTTTTCAAAGTTGGCGGAAAAATCAGTCCCGAATCGACTTCCGTCTATTCTGAACCGCTACTAGAAAGCCGGACACACAAGTTTAATTGCTGGATTTTAATGAGAATGACAGAACCAATTCACACCAGAATTTTAACTAATTGAGTGCACTTATCATTAACGTCTATTTCCAATGAATAAAATCTAGCTAACCGTTTTATCAAACAGTTGGTGTGTATGTGATTGATGATAAACAGCAATGGAGTTTGATTAAAAGTTTTCTTGCCACTGCTGTCTTGCAAAAGGAACAATCACCACAAACTAACTGAAATTGCGAAAACAGTTTGAAAAACGTAAAGAGGAGTAAGGTAAGAATACGATACGCAGAGATTTGGTAAGGAAGTTCCCCACGTCGTCCTCGCGTGTGGGTACGTCTCCCTCTCAATTTCAAATGAAATTGAGAACTTTGATTATCAATTTTTGTCGAATCCGTTGATACAAGGTTATGATACAAAGTCAGAATTCTAAACTCTAAGAACTTCTTCTTGTATGAACCTTCACTTGATCTGAGCACGATCAAGATTTTCCTGCACGAAATTGCAAACAATTCACCGGTTCCATGACCTGCTTGCGAAATCCCCCGATCTCCAAACGCAACGCTGCGGCTGAATATGTTCTGCAAACGTGACTCCCATACCCTCAAGAACACTCCAGTTCTTGAAGGACAAACCAGTAGGTTTTTCCTAGAAACCCCCTTCAATCTTCAACTCAGCTAGATCCTCGATCGTTCCACTGCAAACCACAGCTAGATCCTTGATCGTACCACTGAACGTTATCTCGATGCTTCTTTAATCCAAAGAACAAGAATGGTTATGTGTAAATGTTCTTGAAGAAAAGTGATTGAGAAGATGAAGAAGATGAAGTCTCTTTCAGGTTTCTAAAATGCTCTCAAACAATTGCTCCAACACTGCTTTTGATCTTGTGTTCAATTGTTTTCCCTCAATGAATTCGTCTCTTGCACTGCTGTTATAACCTGTCTTATATATGCTGCAAAACAGTTGCTGTTATAACACAAAACAGCTTTATGTATTGATACATAAGAGTGTGCATCGATGCATACTGTAGGATATGTGAATTTTTGGTGAAATTGATTATTTATGTATCGATGCAAAAGTCGTGTGTATCGATGCATGTGATTATTACACTAGTATGTATCGATGCCTGATGCGTATGTGTTGATACACAGGCTGTTTCAATTAGTCATGTATCGATGCAGGGATCGTGTGGATCGATGCATAGAGTCTTTTGCCTTTCATGTATTGATGCATGACTCGTATGCATCGATGCATACTGAACAAAAATGTTTTGTGATTTATCACATGCTGTGTGTATCGATGCAGAGGTTTATGTATTGATGCATACTGACACCAAATGCATTTTAATTGTTATTTTAAGGGAAGTATCAATGTAGGTTTATATGTACAGTTATGCAACAAATAGAATGGGATGGAAAACATAATAAAACACAAATGTATCATGTAATGCAATGCACAACCAACATTTGGATGATGATCACACAATTTGCTATCATTAAAAATTAATTCAAGGTAAAGAATTCTCTCACATGCCCAACTTCATGCACACGGATTGAATCACCCTCTCCTTGCCATTCCCTCTATAAATAGAAGCTCTATTCCATTCAAAAAGGATCCTAGAATCAACCTGAATTGCTGCAGAAATCAAAACCTAACCTCTCACCAAAGAAGCTATTTCACTTTTCTTCAAATTTTTCAGATCCAAAATTCAACTACATCTGGTTGAATCTTTGGATCTAAAGCTTCTAAACCTTCATCCTTCAGTTCATTGATCTTCTGTTTTGATAAAGGAAGCAAGGAATCAAGCTCAAATCTCCAGAATCCAAGGTTGTTCTTCAACTGGTTTTTTCTTCGAAACTCATCATCTATTGATCTATTTGTTTGGATTTTGTGTTGGCTGAAGTCCTCTCAATGGAGGCATCATTATTGTGCATTTAATTTTTGAAATCCATCAAGTTCTCATGAACATCACAAAATTTACATCTCTGTTTTCTCTAAATATAGAGATCTAGAGTGGAATTGAGTGATACAGGGATGATGTACATCATCCCAGCTTTCCAACGGTGTATAGATCGTGTATTTTGGTTAAGTTTTGGTTGCCTGCAATTTTGGCCGGAAAACACAAGCTCACCGGAGAAGAAGGTGGCTCCGGTGGCCGTCCCATTGCCAGTTTGAATCTGAATCTTTGGATTCATTTTCCAGATCTAATCGTGACCTTCCATTGTTATGACTTATTTTAATGTTGGATGTTTCTCATTGACTTGGACTTACCATGAGCGCACGCTTCTGAACCTCAGGATTGGCCACGTCAATTAGTGAGATCCAATCCAACGCTCCTTGTTTTTTCTTATTTTCTATTTTCTGATTTTAATTTCTTTTATTTCCATTATTTTCAAAAATCAATATCTTCTTCATTTTAAATCCAAAAAATATGGGACCAATTGCATTCTTCTCCAAATAATTTCTAGTTTCTAATTCTGAATTTTTATATTTTTTATTTCATCATTTGATATTTTTTGTGAATTTTCTCTTTTCTGGTTATTTTTAATTCCTTTTAAATAGTTTTTGATATTCAAAAAATACAAAAATATTTTCCTAACCTATTTGAATGATGATGGATCTATGAAAAATATTTTCATCAATTTTTTAATTGATTTGAGATTTATTTGAGATTTTAGTTCAATTAGGTTATTTTTATTTGATTAAAAATAGTTTCTGACTTTTAAAAATGCTGAATTTTTTTGTCAAATTTAGTTTGACCTTGTTGAACTTGGGATAAATCACTTGGACCTCTCAAGGTTTATTTGAAGTAATTTTGAAGTTTAACCTTTCTTTTATTTTTTAATTCAAGTTTATTTTAATATTAAAAAATGCCAAAAATATTTTGCTTGTTGTTTGATCTCCAATCTTCATCCCATTTCTGATTCCTTATTATTTGACTTTGGCTTTCAATGTCATTTGGTCAATACTTATGGATTGGTACATCTTATTTCATCTTATGCATTTTGATCTTTCCATTCTTCATCTCCTTCTTCTTCTTCTTCTTTCTCTTTGATCAATGAGTTAAAGGTTGATAAGCTAGCATTGATTAGGGAGACTTAATCTTCCTTGATTCAAATCTAATTCATCTTGATCAATTGATCAAGTGAATGGCTTTGCATTAAGGATAAGTTGTTTTCTAAATCATGCAAAAGGCTTAAACGAATACAAGATCCATTCTCTTCTTCTTTTTGGCATGGCAAGTTGTTGGAACTTGGTTCACTAATCAAGATTTCTAACTTGTGTTGTTGCCTACATTATTATTGACCGGCCTCATATAGTTGTGACTTCTACTTAAGTCCAATTACGATTGCTTAACATAGCGCTAAATTTGCCTTATGGCACACTAACTACTAACACTAACCATTAACCATTAACATTTACTTATTGCTCTTTACTTTTATGCAATTTACTATTCTTGCACATATTATCCATTTGCTTTTTTCCTTTGCTCACTTGAGCACATGTTTATGTTAATGCCATTTGCCTTTTGCTCACTTGAGCACATAATTGTGTATATACTATTGTGCTTGTGTTTTGTTTTGATTGTTGTGGACCAAATGCAAAAATGGACAAAATGGACTTAGACTTTAGGACTTTCCCTATGCAAACTTGGAGTCAAAGAGCAACTAGGCATTGAGCCTTTAGAGTGCTATAAAAAGTCAAAGAGCAACTAGGCAGTGAGCCTTTAGAATGCTTGAGCTTGAAGATGAACATTGAAAGGACCATATTCTAAACTCCCTCTTGTCCATTCTTTGATTGTATTATAGAACCTTTTGATGTGTGTTTTCTTGTGCTAGGAGTTCTAACTTGAACTTATTTGGGGAACCATTACCATGAGTTTCTAAGAGAGAGAGATCCAAGATGCATTGAGGAGTCTTCCCAAGAATTCACTTTGATTGATGATTGCTTGAGTTTATGCTTTGTGTGATTGCTTATTCCAAAGGATGGAAGCTACTTGGATCATCAATATGATCTCAAGAGAGGAACTCCATTGTGGTTTTGTTTCTTTATCCCTCACCTTTTTGCTTTACTTAGGAATTAGCCATTCTTCTTCTTCCCTCCACTCTAACCCAAGCCAAAACTTTTGTGCAAACATTTAACATTTGTTTTCAAACATTAGAAACCTAAGCCTTAGGCTTTTGATTTTCAAACCTTCTTTTCATAACACTTATTTTGAATTGAATCTTTAAGTCAACTTTGACCATTTTTGTATATACTTCTAATTGGTAAATATAACCCATTCAAATGTCTTTTTGTGGTTCCAATGGCCATTTTCTTAATCAAATTTTCCATAACCTTTAGCTATTAGGTTTGAGTTATCCTTGAGGTAGATGTAATACTCACCTATATCCTTAGTGATGGGCAATGAGTCTTCCATGCTTATTATAGGGTTAACCCCTCACTAGCATGTTGAAGCTATCCTCACATGGTGGATTTGTGGTTTTGGGTTGAGTTTTCTCCCTTGGATAACAAAAGACCTTAAGGCTTTTGGACCAATCAATTCACCCACTCCTTTTGAAATCTTTACCCCGAACTACGAGGTTTTGATCCTAATCTTTTTTAAGATGGTACGTAGGCAATGGGTTTATCCATCCAAACACAAAAATGTAAATAAACTTGTATATTCTCTTCTCATCTCTTCAATCATGTTTGCACAAAACAAATTTTCACAAAATACCAACCTTACAACAAGTGTGGAAAGAGCTCCCTAGGAGTACCTAGGATGTTTTGGGTGCCTAACATCTTCCTATTACATAACCAACCCCCTTACCCAGATCTCTGTTTCTCTTTTACTAAAAGGGATCTTGAATGATGTATCAGATGAAGTTTCAAACTGCAAGCACTTGGTTACACAAATGTTGGCATTGGCCAAGTCCTTTAGCATAGGGAGGTTGCCTAAATTCTAAGTCCAATTTGTCCAAGATCAAGTCAACAGTCCACACAAAAGTTTTTTAGGGTTTTTGTTCTTATTATGTACATTAATGGTCCAAGACCACACAAACAAACAAAATATACACAAGTAATATATATCACACAATATGGTCCAAATGGACAAAGGGAAAACGACATTAACATAAACAATTAGAATGGTATGAGTAATGAATAATGAATAAAACTTAAAAATTAAAGTGCATTAAAATAAAGGACTTGAAATTAAATGTTAGTTGTTAATGAGTTAGAAGTTAGTGTTGTTTTGCTTTTCATTTTAAGTCATTCTTTGGAGAACACTCAACCCACTTATCACAAGCATGGATCCTTGAGCCAAGATATCTTCCAAAGGAAGGAAAAAAGGCCAAGTTTCCACACAATACCATGAAAGAGCGGAAACTTACAATCTCACTAACTAGAATGTTATGCCTTTTGTATCAAAACTTTAGCGCTATGTTAAGCAATCGTAATTAGACTTATGTAGAAGTCACAACTATTTGAGGCCGGGCAATAGAATTTTGGTGTTAATGCATGTTTGAGACATAGTATAATGGACTATGCTCATGAAACATACCACACACAAAAACAATATGCAAAAGAGGTGGCCTAATCTCATCCATACTTATGTTGATTTTGCAATCAACTAGCCTTAGGACTTAGAGATATCATAGGCCAAATGAGATGAATGCATAAAGAAGGGGAATGATATGAAGAGGGAAGGGAATGGATCAAAACTGAAATTGGTCAAAGGAGGACTTTTACCAAATTAATAGCATTCATTCATTTTGGGAGATGGAATGTACATTTCATCAATCCCCTAAATCCAATGATATTAACTTAACAAAGTCAAATCAACCTTGACCAAGGCCCAACAACACAAGTCAAACTTACACAAATCATCACAATAGGTCAACACAATTATTTGGCATTTATTCAAATTAAAAATACTAAAATAGGTATTTAAATTAAATATGGTTTGTCAAATTCCTAAAACCTCATCAAAACACCAAGGAAATGGCCATGAGATTTATCATAGGTCAAACAAGGTCAAAGGACCTTGGAGCAAAATTTTCAGAATTTTTAAAGACTTAAAAGTATTTTTAAACAATTAAAAATATTCACAAAGTCAATTAAATCATGAAAAATATTAATAATGATTCAAAAAATAATTTTAATTCAAAATATGAAAGAGGAAATTATTTGAATTTTTTTGGTGAAACTCTCATATTTTTTGGATTAATATTAAAATTAATATGAATTAATGAAATCAAAGGAATAAAAATTAAAATAAAAAAATCAAAAAAACATGGACCACTTGATCTCCCTCATTAATTGAGGTGGCAAATCAAGTTGACACAAACGCGCGTTCCATGATGGAACCTAGTCAGCGCGCCACACGCGTGGTAATCAAAACCAACGCCTAAGATTAAAACATTTTGAAAGGATCCTATGGCTGGGAGACGTGCCAACACACCGCCGGAGCCAGAGCTCCGGTCTTCTTCTCCGGTGGACCTCACCGGACTGGTCCACCCTCAACCATCACCAAAATAAAAAAGGAGGACATGATCTGAAAGAAAAAATGGCGTAGAGTACGAATCTGACCTTAATTTTAACTAACTCCACATATATAGAAAGATATGAGGAGTTGAATTTTGAGGTGTGTCAACTGAGTTGCTTCGATTTGACCTCTAAGCAACTCAATCTTCTTGCCTACATTGGTAGGACTTCAGACAACCAAAGATCCAAGAGAATTGATGAGAATTGAGTGAGAATCGAAGAGGTGAAGTTTTTTGAAAATTACCTTCAATGCTGTGCAGAACTTGAGGTTGCTTGCTTCAAACATGATCTGATCACACTTGAGAAGCTTGCAGGGAGTGGTTAGCAATGGTTCAAGGCTTTGGATCCTGGAGTTCTTGAATCTCCAACAATTGAGATTCAAACTTAATTTTCAGATTGAAAATTATCAGGTTTTCCTTTAGAATGAAAGGGTTTCAATGGGGGGCAAAGCTGGCGCGCAGGGTGTGTTTGAATGGAGCTCCAAGGGCATGCATTTATAGCATTTGGGATTGATAATTGCACACTTGAAAATTTGCTAAATTTGGCAATGTGATGCACAAGCTTTCATGAGGGTGTACAGGCCCATGAAGCAATCCATTTTGATTCAATTGCAACTGTCTTGAAGTTCAAATGATGCTTGATTGGCAAGGCAATGTGAAATGGAGTTTTGGACATTTGATTTCCTCCAATGGTGCAGCTCTGTTAAAGCCATGCACAGACCTAGCAAACTTCATCCAAAATGCATGAACTTGGGTTCTTTAGAAAGCTTGGATCAAGGGGAACAAGTTTGATGTTGAACACTTTTTCATTTGGAGCTTGGATCATGGTTAATTTGAAGGTGGAAGTTTGGAAATTTCAACATGTTGAAATTTTTTCTAAGTGTCAAGCCATATATCTCAATATTCCATCTTACTTAACTTTTTATGTGAGTTTCAAATGAGAAAAGTGTCTTCATCAAAGTTTTATATATATTAAGTACCTTCAAAATGGTCACCAATTTCATGTCATTTGGATTTATAATGATAGAGTTATGCATTTTTGAAGTTTGGAAAAATCACTTGTTCGATGGTATAGGTCAAAAATGACCTATAATGTATCCTCATATCACATGCTCATAAAAGTTGAAGTAGGCATATTGAATTTGATTTTGCAACTTGGAAATATTTCATATCATAAAAATTGAGCAAGTTATGGCCTTGGGAAGTTGACTTTCAAATTAGGGTTTAGACAAAATGACCTATAATGTTTCAACATAGAAAATGATTTTCCAAGAAAAACTAGCTCTAGGTATCAACATGAAAGTTGTTTGTGATGTTATTTAGAGTAACTTTTCACTTGGAATCATTTTCATATGGTGAAAATTATAGGAGATAGGGTCTAGGGAGACCCAATTTTGATTAGATGAATTCATCTGGCCAACCACCATCAACCAACTTGCTAGCCTTCAATTCTCTTGACTTTCTTGGCTCATGGTAGATAATATATGCACAAGAGATTTGATCAATTGGTGAGATGACTTATTGGAGAAGTTACTCAAGATACCCAGTTAAACTAGGGTTTCCAAGGCAAATCACCTCCAAAATCTTGAAGAAAACTTGATCAATATAACATGTAGAGATCATTGGGACTCATATATGATTCTTATAACCATTCTTGGATTAAATTCATGGTTATGCTCTTTGTCATGAGGGCCTCAAACCCTAGATATGAACTTGATAAATCAATGTGATCATGTCCTACCTACAAAAGAGTTAGGCAAATGCAAAGACATATTTTTGGTATTTTGGTTAGTAAAATGATAATATACAAGTATGATACAATCACATGGTGCTTGGTGATCTCTCCCAAAACAAACCCAATGAAAGAGGGGTAAGGAGGACGCCAAGGTATGATCCCAATGCTAGTGCTTATGATGAAATTGCATGAGGGATCTTAGGGTCAAAATTGGGGTCTTACACATAGTTCCTAGCATTGTGGATCCCATTGATCTCTATTGTGATAACAATGGTGCTATCGCACAAGCTAAGGAGCCTAGATCTCACCAACGATCCAAACACATACTTAGGAGTTATCACCTCATTCGAGAGATAATAGATATAAAAGAGATGTGAAAATATGCAGAGTACATACACTTGACAGTATTGCTGACCCACTGACAAAGCCTCTTGCACAGCAGAAGCATGATGACCATACTAGATCTATGGGCATTAGGGATATGCCTGATTGGCTCTAGTGCTAGTGGGAGATTGTTGGTGTAAGCCCTAGAGGCCAATACTTTTGGTACTTGTATCGAATTATTTATTAATAATAAAAGGCTTTTTCTTTATTATGTTTGTTTAATAAAGTCCCTAGAATAGTTAGTCCGTCTAATGTATCAAGTGTGACTTAATCATGAGATCCCATTAAGCATAAGGACACTATTCTTAAAGTATCTGTAGTCAAGCTTTGTTGTAAAGTGGGATAACATTAAAGCATTAAGACTATTATGTATATAGACTGATGATCACATCTCATGGATCATGGATAAGGAGTTATCAAGTCTTAAACATATGTATGAATATTAAGAGTAACATTTATACTGGATTGACCCGCTATGATAATACTATATAGAATGTTATGAAAAGTGTCATAAGTTATTCTCATGGTGATAGTAGTGTATACCACCCTTCGACCTGAAACCACTATGGACCCTAGATGTAGAGTTGAGTGCCTTATTGCTGATCAAACATTGTCCGTAACTGGATGACCATAAAGATAGTTGATGGGTACTCTACGAAGCATGCTGAGGGACATGAGTGACCTAGATGGAATTTGCCCATCCTGCGTAACAGGATAAATGTCTACAGGTCCAATATTGAATTGGACAAGAATGACACGGTCTATGCCTTGTGTTCAATATAGACATAGGGGTAAAAGGGTAATTGTACACATAAGTATTATCACAAAAGGATTTGTCAGATCACATGACATTTTCGTATCTTGGGTAGCAGTGATGTGTTGCTAGATACCGTTCACTATTTATTATGTTAAATACGGGATTTAATATAATTGCCAATGCCGCAAAAACCTACAGGGTCACACACAAAAGGACGGATTGATGAGAGATAGAGTAACTAAGGAACACCGTAAGGTACGGTGCACTTAAGTTAATTGTAGAATATCGTATGGTACGATGTACTTAAGTAGAATACAAAATATGGTAAGGTACCACGCGCTTAAGTGATTTTGGCATATTATAAGATATGGGCCACATACACTTAAGTGGGCTTTTTAGCTTACAGCCCACACAAGTGGTTCTATAAATAGAACCCTTGTGCAGAAGCATTTATGCAGTTGTAATTTAGTTTCTCTCTCTCTCTCTCTCTCTCTCTCTCTCTCTCACACACACACACACACACATACTCAAAGCCTTCATTCGTAGCAGCTAGCACTGAGATTGAAGGAATCCGTTCAAGTGGACTGATTAGAGGTGTTGTCACCATTCAACGTCCGTGATCGCTCTGTAGATTTGCATCAAAGGTTTCAATCGCCACAAGAGCTAACGATTCTATCACTGATCATGCTCATTCGTAAGGATCACTAAAGGAGAATTTTTTTAAATTCCGCTGCATTTTGGATCGCTCTTCTCCTTCATGATCATCCTGTCATCATTGGAAGTCTGAGTCCCCATCATAGAGAACACCTTTCCTCCAGTTGTAGCTTGCTTAGGCTTCGTGAAATTCTGGTATCAGATATGAGATGTCGAAGGTAACGTCACGATACTAATATCTGAATAAAAAATAAAATATAAACAGGATAAAAACAAAGAAACAATTGAACAAGCGACACAAGCAATTGTTAACCCAGTTTAGTGCAAACTTACCTACGTCTGGGGGCTACCAAGCCAGGAAGGAAATCCACTAAACAAAATTAGTTCAAAGACTCTCAGTAAACAACTTTAAGTTACAGTCTTTTCACCTAATCTCTACCCGTGTGACTTCTATCTAAGAACTCTTAGATATGAGACCCTACTCACTCCCCCTCAATCACATCAGTGATATAAAAACAAATACAAAAGAAAGAAGACACACTTCAAGGACACATACTTGATCTTGCTTAAAAGCTTCAACCAAGTAAACAAACACTTGTGCTTCAAATCTTAGAGTGGACAAATTACAACACAAAAGTCAGTCCAATTCATACATCAATAAGATGAATGAATGGCTCACAATACACAAGCTCACACATGACTAAAACCCTAAAACTCTCTCACTTTATCGTTCGTTTCTTGTGTGTCTAAACCAGGTTTTACATGGCCTTTAAATAGAGGCTTTTTGAATGGGCCTGGGCAGCATAAAACCCTAATTCTATTTTCCTTGCGTATCTCCTAAGAAACAACAGCTAATCATCCCTTATTGGAAAATAGAACAATCTTGTTTTAAATCAAATTACTCCTTGAATAGCGCATTCAATCTCCACATAGGCACACACAGATTTGCATGAAAAGCGCAATACCAAAATACATAACATTCAGACTGAATGTTCTATATACACATGTCTTAACATCGGGTCTGACATCTTAGCTAAATCCTGTACAACCATATTTAAACAACCCGCAGGAAGCTGATATCACATGTCAAGACAACACGCGTGACAACTTGTGATAACTCTAAGTTTTACCAAAATTGATGCCAACACATAGAACCAACAAACTCCCCCTTTGGAAAATTTTGGCTAAAACATACATCAGATCATACGTTCATAAGAAATCAAATAAAGTATCAGTTCAGCAGCAGAAGTAAACATACACACATTACTAGCAAAAATAGCAACTAGTAAACACACATGCGCCTGTGCTCAGAACACACCACCTCCCCCTTCAGCTAGTCCATACCAAGCACCAATCTGCTTCACACAGACAAAACACTTCTCCCTCTTTGTATCAAACATAACATCAAACATCATCTAGCTATAGCTACTTCTCCCCCTTTTTAGACAAAAGAGACCAAAGAGACAAAATAAATGTCTATTCAGTCATAAACCAAAATGTCAAAAGTTAAGGGGTTACAAAACCAAGTACATAATCACCTGTAAGCAAGCTGAGATACAAGCCAACAAAACAGAAAAACAGAATTGCCAAAATCAAGAAAATCCATCACAATAAGAAAAACCATCACATCAAGGGGGCCAAATTCAAAAGATCTAATCAGAGGAGCTTGAGCTTGCAGCTTCATCAGCATCAGAAACAGAATTGCCACTTGTCTCATCATTAGTTGCAGACCTCTCACTAGAGGTGTGGGCTTCAGCTTCCTTAGCAGGATCAATATTTTCACCTTCAACTTGCTCCAAGCTTGCAATAAATGCTTCCAACGATTGTTTCCTAGTTGTTGCTACCCTTATCCCTTCACCCAGCTCTTTACAAGTCTGCTTCAGCTCAGCAATAGTTCCAACTTTTGAGGCTGGCTTTTTCATGACAGATGTCATGACAATGTCTTCGACATGACTGCCTTCAAACAGTTTATAGTGCACTGACATAACATGTTTTCTTTTACTTGGTAAGTCATTAGAACTCATAATACCAAGGTGTTGATTCAGGATAATCCCACAAATCATAGAGGGAAAGGCAATAGGCAGCTTAACTACATTAGTAGATACATGCTTGATTATTTGTTCAAACATAAATCTACCATAGTCAAAATTCATTTTGGTTCCAATATCAAAGATAAATATTCCAAGGGTATTAGCAATTGTGGAAATATGGTTGGTAGGCACCCAATTTGCAGCTCCTATTTTATGCAATATGGCATACTTGACAGTCAACTTCCCAGCAGGAAGATGCTTTTTAATAGGCCACCCTTTCACCTGCCTTGCTGTAATTTCTCTACAGACCTTATTGTCTGTAGCTTCCAATTCACTTGCACCCTCAACTTTTCTGCCCAGAAAATTCTTAATAACAGTGGGAGAGAAAGTGATGCACTTACCTCTCACAAAAACTTTGCAAAATTCCTTGTTGTTCTTATCAGCAATATCCTCAGGAATGTTGATAATTAATTCCTTAACTAAACCCTCATAGCACTAAGACAACCCAACCACAGTCTTCATCAACCCAGCAGTCTTTATCAGGTCCATGACCTCCTTGACTTCAACAACATCCTTTCCTAACACCCTTTCCACAACCACCCTTCTTTGAATCACAAATTTCTATTTGGCAGCTCCATCCTCAAGATGGAAAGAAATATTATCCAAATGCACAACAACAACTTTACCAGGAGACTTTCTCACAGTGGTTTTATTCACAGGAGAGATGCCAGGGACATCTTCCTCAACATCCTCTTCAGACTCAAAAACTTCTCTAACCTTCCTCTTCTTCACTTCAACCTTGCTCCAAGATTTGGAAGGACCAACACTAACAGTCTTCTTAGCTGTTTTAGCTGACATCAGTTCAGCCACAGATCTTCCTTTTCGAGTCTTCATACGCTTAGCCACACTTGGCTTTAAGTGATTAAGTAAGCTATCCTCTTGATCATCAGACCTATCATCCTCTAGGTTAATCACATCGTTTACAACACCATGCTTCTCAGAATGGGAAGCATTGGCATTTTTAGATGCCACAAATTTTCCTTTACCAGACACAGTTTGCCCTAGAGAGCACAAACCTTTAACAGCCATGTCCTTCTCAGAACTGGAGGAATCGTCATTCTTCTCACTATGTTGTGCAACCTCAGGAGAGGGGTACATTTTAGACAGGGGAGTAGAGACTCCCTTCACAGAATGTCCTTCATTAAGGATTTTAGTGACTAGGTTTCTTATGACACGATCAATGTGGTGTATATCTTCCTTAGAGTTAGTGGCATGAGATAAGTCAGAAGGGATACTAGAGATGTTACCTTGATTGGGGCATGCAGAAGCTGATGCATCCATGGGGTGGTTCAAATCAAGGGCCTCACAGGGAATAACCGATAGAGGAACCACATCCAGAATCTCATCATCGTGAAAGTCCATGGAAGAGGCGCTAACATTTTGAGTGGACTTAGTAGTTTTTGAAGCAGAAGTAGTTTGATGTTGTGACATTTTGAAGTTTCTGTGGAAAAATTGCAGTTGTCCTAGCAGAGGAGTATGAGGAAGAAGCAGGAAGTTGGAAGAGTTGGAGTAGGTAGTGAGGTTGTGGGGGTGTTCGCTGTTGATTTTGGCGAACAACCTCTGGTTTTCCAAAACTTATTGAATTGGGTTACTTGCAGGATCAACCATACAAATCCTAGGACATGTGCAAATTTAAATAACTTTGTAATTCTTTAGAACAACCTTTATTTGGTTTACTAAGTCTTTCATGTACGAAAGATATTGACTAAAAGTGCTTAAGTAAAAGTAAACTTAACAAGACTAAGATAAATGGCGAAAAATAAATGTCGAAGAGTAAATTGCATAAAGTAAATGCAAAGGATAAATGACTGGTAAATGTAAAGGAAAATTGGTAAAGAACTTTGAAATTTATAAGATAAAACTTTAAAGAAATGGTGTTTGTTCACACGTATATTTTCCAGATAAGACTCTTTTCTCTCACACGGGTACTTTGAGTATTTTGCAGGAATTTTGTACAAGTTTTCACACACACATTCTGATAACAACTATCCTATTTATATACAAACAAAATAACGGTCACTAACAAATAAATCCTAAAACTATGACACTTGGCTCTCTGCATGACTTCCTTTCGCCAAGTGCTTCCACGCGTCTTCTGCCAAACGTTATAACTCTTTTGAATTTGAATTTCCGCTTTACGTCGAAACGACGCGTCTCCTCAGACTTGTCGAATTGTCGAAATATCATAACATCATCCATACTTCTCAAAGACGTCTTTTCATCTGCAAACATCTTCTGTCGAAATATCGAACCACCAATCTGTCGAAATATCGAACCACGAATCTGTCGAAGTGTCGAAAACACTTATCAACTAAACTGTTGAAAATGCTCTTCAAGTATATATTTCCAGTCTTCTTCTTTTTGTTGAACCACCAACCTTCTTCTTTTTGCAAGCATCTCCATTTGTCGAAAACACTATTCCGCTTATTAATTTCATGGCGTCAAAAATACATGTATACAAATTGCCCCCCAGCAAAGATGTTTTGACTACTCTGGAGAAACAATCATTTGTTGTCAACCAATATTTCGATGCCATGTCATTTAATTCCACTATTTCCAAGCTTTTATAATCTCAAGTTCCCAAACAGATTCATCATTACACTTTTTCAAAACACGTCATGTCTAGCCCACGTTTAGACCTTACCCCCATCATTTCCTAAACCTAACATCATGGCCTTTTTCAACTTCCACATCTTCATCATCACCGTTGTGATTCAGCTACGTGTCCCACGATTATCATAAAAAACTCAAACGTTTTTATCATTTTCCCTTATAAATACTCACAACCTATTTTCTCTGAAACTTTTTTACGCTTCAAACTTTCTTTTTCATACCCATTTTCATACTTTCAACTTTCCTAAAAAAAATTCTTTGTTCTTCTCAACAATGGCTCCTCCAAAATCTTCCAGCAGCAAACACTCCAAGAAGACCCAAGATTCAACTCTTCATCCTGTGCACGAGTTGAATGGACCAATGATTGTTGGAAACCAACAATACGTTCATGAACCTCCCAATGAGAGAGAGAAGGAATGTATCTACAAATCCCAGGTATTAATTCCTGTTCTTGTTTCTGGTATTTGTCATGCTATGTTAGGTCCACTCCCCAATCCAGATATTAAACCAGATCGTCTGAAAGAATTTTTTCCCACCTATTTCCATACCAAACCCATAGGTGCTGGAGTAAAACCTCAACCTCAAGAGAAAACTGTAGAACTAATTGACCCACAAAGTTCGACTAATAATGGAGAGTTGAATTTAACTTATTTGAATTATGCTAGGATCTTTAGAACTTGTCCATGGTCGAAAGACCCTTCAGACTATTTATCCTGTCTAGATAAGGTTGAAAAGATTAAAGGAGATTTCTGGAAGGAAATAGGCATTTTCGACCTCATTCAATTGTCGAGAGTAAGACCCAACATTTGCCCCAATATGCTTTTAGCTTCCCTCTATTTTTCGGATAGTACCTATAACACTTTTCACCTTCCTTGTGGGATGATCACGCCCACTCTCTTCGACGCAGCAGCCATCGTTGGCCTTCGCCCCAATGGGATAGATTTCGACCCCACCAACCTAAATGAAGATTCTATAGCTTTCGACACTAGCTTTGATCCATACTCTTTATTCATGTCTCATTATCATGACAAGGATACCATAGAAGTCTCGGATGTCGAACATATAGCCTTTTTGACTCTATGGCTAACAAAATATGTGTTTTGCTCCTGTTCCCTCCAAGTTGCTAAAAGATTCATCACTATGGCCAATCAGCTTCACGCAGGAACCAAACTATGCTTAAGTGAAATGATTTTGGCGAATCTTTACGAATCCTTGAGTGAGAGTGTAAATTTTTTGAAAACCATCAAAGACAGAGGTAAAATCAATTTGTCAGGACCTTTATGGCTTTTACAATTATGGCTCAATGCCACCTTTGAAGCTTCTCTTCCTGTAAAACACGAAGTAAACAAAGAAAAAGTGAAGGACAGGACTCTCGAATGGCCTAGGTTGGTGCAACTAACGCCAACTGATGAAGGAATTAGCCTTCGACAAGCTTTCAACGGTTATGTCATGATGTTTGCCAAAAGGTATCATTTTACTTCGACCATGGCACCCTTTGCTAGTAGAAAAATTGGACCTGAATGGTTTACCCAACAACTGCCCTTGGAAATGCAAAAGGATGAGAATATATTTTTGGATGTTTGGGAATCATTTTTAACCCCCAGGCTCCTTTTTTCCCATCATAACGTAACCAAAACCCAAATAGCTTTGATAGTCTACCAACCCAATCTCGTTGCTAGAAAGTTTGGCTTGATCCAAATAAAACCTCGACCCATCTTCCCAAAGAAAGGATCTATCATTTTTTACAACTCCCTTCATAATGAAGATAAGAGCAAAGAGCTGTTGAAAAAAGCTAACTGATGATTCTCTTGATATTCGACCAGTGATCTTTCGACCATCTTTTCTCTATACTTCTGAGTTTGATGAGTGGTGGAAGGATTATTATTCTGCCAGATTTTTTGATGTAACAACCTTCACCATACATTTAACAAATGCTTTTGCTTTCATGCAGGATCAGACCAAAAAAGGTATTCAAAGACACATTAAAGAAATACAAAAATTTCAAAAATATTTTGAAACCGTGTATAGACCTGATGATCTTAGTCGAACCATACGCGAAGCAGCAGTAATTTTAAAACATAAACTGACGGAGAGGTTTGAAAAATTGTCATTGCCTTCACATGTTCGACCAGAAGCGCGCTATGACCTGGCTTTCAGCTGTCATCCACCAAAATTTCCTCCTCTACCAACTGCTGAGTTTGGCGTGGCATTAAGCCCTCCATTTCCAGATTGTTCGTTTGTGGGGATTATATGAAACTTCTTCGTCAACATTACAAAAAAACTGCTGAGCGTGTGGTTCCGACTAAGTATTATTTGGACGATTACCAAGGACACCTTCATATTGGAATAGAACACGTTCGCGTGGAAAGTCCCATTCTTGAAGGTGTTAACAGAAAACACGAATTTTCTTTTCTTATTCTAACTGTATTATCATGTATTTCTTATATTTGTTTCTGATTTTCCTTTCTTTCCTTAGCCGTAAAGATCCCTACCAAGCAAGCTTCCGTCGAAGCGTCACCAAGTGCTGCTAAGAAAACTTCGACAAAGGTACAAACCTCATCCCTTTCATTTATTCTTTTTCCTTTTAAGAAATTAACCGGCTTTGGTTTGCATGACTAGGTAAGTCGAAAGCCCCCACCAGTCCAAAAAAGAAAGAAAGAAGAGGAGAAAGTTCCTAATGAAGAATCTGGTGATGAATCTCCAGAGCCAAACCCCCCTCCTCAGAAGAAGACAAAAATCAAGAGGGTCTCTTCCCAAAGATCCATTGTTAAGTCAGCTAAAAAAGATTCTTCAAGTACTCCAACTGCCAAACTTCAGTCGAAGGGTACAGAGAGTGGGAAATCTAGTTTTAATACTGAGATTCCTGAGGTAAATCCTTATTTCGACTATCTATGTTCATCTTCATTGCATTTCTTTCTTCTAACTTAGAATTATTTTCAGAAACAATTGGCTGTCGAAGGAAAACCTACAGATAAAAACAAACCAAAACCTGATAGTGGTTCTGCTCTCAAAACTGTCGGCTCGACGTCCACTTCTCTGAAGGATTCGACAAAAAGATCAACAATGGAGATGGCGCAGACAAAAATTAATCCTGAACCTGGGAAAACTCTGGAAAAGACAGTCCAAGAAGAAGATATCCCCAAAAATGATCATGACAGGCAGACTGTAGCAGAATTCGACGCTACAATGAATGAAGCTTCTGAAGACGATTCTCCTCCTCATCCAGGATTAAATGCTGCAAATAAGGGCGATGACATTGACATGAAAACTGGGGTCGAAGATGACCATGAAGAAGAAACTGCTAAAGATGAGGATGACCAGTCGAAACAACCAGATGCTGGGCAAACTTTAGGGCGAAGCACTCAACCCGCTCCTGACCAGACAAAAGGAAGTGCCATATCAACTGGTTCGACTGGTTTCTCTCGCGAAGAGCTTGAGAGTCTCAAGGTGCAGAAACCCTTAGAATATCTGAAGGCCATGCTTAGCGCTCGTTACAATTTTCAAGATTCTTCGCAAAGCAGTTTGACTACCTCTGGGGCCACTTCTAAAGCGCAATCTCTTGACAACATCTTGACCAAGATTAAGACGAAAATCCTTGATGTTGATTTGTTCAAAGTTTTAGAAGAAAGCGCCACTGCTCATATTGAACTCAAGAAGATTTTGAAACAAATAAACGTCTTGGAAACTTCTGCTGAGGTTGGCAATTTTGTGATGGAGCTGATGACCCTCATTGACTTGGAGACTGCAGACCTTCATCGTCAAAGAGATCTCTCCAAACAAATCTCCACAAAATCCGAGACTCAAATTGTTGAATGGGATGCTGTTGCTACTTTGACTGACGAAGTTTCAAAGCTGCAGCAGCTTTCTGAAACTTATATCAAAGAAGTTGCTGCTTGTGATGATAATATCCAGAAATGGGAGAAACAAATAGTTTTTCTTCAAGAGAAAATTGAAGGAGAATTGTGGTCCAAAACGCAGCGGAAATTAAAATTTTCTCCTTTAGAGATCCTTACAAATGGTCATGATCAGTGATAGAATATTTACCTCTTCTGACGATTGAAACCTTTGGTGCAGATCTCTTGTGACGATCAAAACCTTTGATGCAGATCCACGGAGCGATCACGAACGTTGAACAATGACAACGTCTCAACTCAGTCCACAAGAATGGATTCCTTCAATCTCAGTGCTAGCTGGTACGAATGAAGGCTTTGAGTGAGAGAGAGAGAGTGAGAAAACGAAAATAATACAACCGCGCTTAATGCTTCTGCACAAGGGTTCTATTTATAGAACCACTTGTGTGGGCTTCAAGCTAAAAGGCCCACTTAAGTGTATTTTGGCCCATATCTTATAATATGCCCAAAATCACTTAAGCCCATGGTACCTTACCATATTTCGTATTCTACTCAAGTACACCGTACCTTACGATGTTCTACAATTCACTTAAGGGCACTGTACCTTACGGTATTCCTTAGTTACTCTATCTCTCATCAATTCGTCCTTTGTGTGTGACCCTGTAGGTTCTCGCGGCATTGGCAATTATATTAAATCATGTATTTAACATAATAAACAGTGAGCGGTATCTAGCAACACATCACTGCTACCCAAGACACGAAAATGTCAAGTGATCTGACAATTCCTTCTGTGATAATACTTATGTGTATAATTACCCTTTTGCCCTTATGTCTATATTGAACACAAGGCATAGATCGTGTCATCCTTGTCCAGTTCAATATTGGGCCCATAGACATTTATCCTGTTATGCAGGATGGGCAAATTCCATCTAGGTCACTCATGTCCCTCAGCATGCTTCGTGGAGTACCCATCAACAGTCTTTATGGTTATCCAATTACGGACAACGTTGGATCAGCAACAAAGCACTCGACTCTACATCTAGGGTCCATAGTGGTTTCAGGTCGAAGAGTGGTATACACCATTATCACCATGAGAATAACTTATGACACTTTTCATAACTTTCTATATAGTATTCTCATAGCGGGTCAATCCGGTATAAATATTACTCTTAATATTCATACCTATGTTTAAGACTTGATAACTCTTTATCCATGATCCATGAGATGTGATCATCAGTCTACAAACATAATAGTCTTAATGCTTTAATGTTATCCCACTTCACACTAAAGCTCGACTACGGATACTTTAAGAATAGTGTCCTTATGTTTAATGTGTTCTCATGATTAAGTCACACTTAATACATTAAACGGACTATCTATTCCAGGGACTTTACTAAACAAACGTAATAAAGAAAAAGCCTTTTATTATTAATAAATAATTCGATACAAGTACCAAAAGTATTGGCCTCTAGGGCTTACACCAACAAAAATCTCCCAAGAGAAAAAGCGCAGAGCATCCATACAGCAACCTAAGCAAAATGAGATTGACGACAAACTGAAGGTGGGTATTCGACATGCAGAAAGGGCTCAACAACTTAGTCAAGAGATTGAGACTCTCTCTACCCACAAAAGTCTTTGTGATCATCGACTCCAGTTTCAGAAAAAGAAATTTGCCACATTGAAGGAAGCTTTTGCTAGTATCAAATTGTAGTCAAATTAGTTTAACAATTCTCAGCCCTTTGAGGCTTTCTTTGTAATAACTTTGGTGCCATTTTTGTTTGTCAAAGCTATCCCAATTATTTTCACAATTATTCTACTGCTATTTTTACTTCTTGCAATATTGGCTTATATTTTTTCAAATACTTGCCATTTATCTTTAAGATTCTCTCGTCTTTTCCTATCTCTTTAATCTCATACGCACCATTTGAAAAACTTTTCAAAATCTGGAAAGGTCCTTCCCACTTAGGAGACCATTTTCCCATTAATCTATCTTTTCGATCCATAGGAAGGATTACTTTCCAAACAAGATCACTAATTAAAAAGGTCTTGAATTTTACTTTCTTATTGTAAAACTTTTCGACTCTTTCTTTTTGTCTCTTTATTAGATCCAACACACGCAACCTTTCTTCGTCTAAATCAACTAATTCGTCCATCATCATACTCCAATAAATATCTAATGGGATTTCATGATGCCTTTGAACTCTAACTGATTGCAAATATATTTCGACTGGTAAAACTGCATCATGTCCATAGGTCAACTTAAATGGAGTCAAATTCGTTGCTTCTTTTGGAGATGTTCGACAAGCCCACAAAACTTGATCTAAAGTTTTATGCCAGTTTTTAGGTTTTCTCCCCACATGCTTTTTGATCAAATTTATCACTACCTTGTTGGCTGCTTCAACTTGCCCATTGGCTTGAGCATAGTAAGGTGTCGAAGTAAGGAGTTTAAATCCTGTTTCTTGTGCAAATTTCTGCATATTTTTACCAGTGAACACAAATTTGATCTGTTGTTGTTGTTTCTGGTATCCCAAATCTATAAATTATGTGCTTTTGGATAAAATCTATAACTGCTTCTTGATCCACATTTACCAATGGTATGGCTTCGATCCACTTAGTAAAATAGTCTATTCCAACCAAAATGTACTTTTGCCCTTTTGAAGAGGCTGGTCGAATTTCACCAATCAAGTCTAAAGCCCAACCTCTAAATGGCCAAGGTTTTATAATTGAATGCAACTCACTTGCAGGAACATGTGGTATGCCTGCATGTACTTGACATTCCTGACAACCTTTTGCAAATTCGACACAGTCATTCAACATTGTTGGCCAATACATTCCTTGTCGAAATAATAACCATTTCATTTTATGACCTGCTTGGTGTGCGCCACACGCTCCACTGTGCACATTCGACAAAGCTATGTAAGCTTCATCTTCACCTAAGCATTTCAACAAGACTCCTTCTGCAGTCTTTTTGAACAATTCGTTTCCAAAAAGTACATAACTTAAAGCTCTGTATTTTACCTTTCTTTCGGCTTTCTGATTTGGGTCTTGTAGATAATCCTTCATGGGCTTTCTCCAGTCTTCAATTCCTGAATCATCTATGTTGAATATCTCAAAATTTTCTTCGTCACCATATCCTAATCTTATTGACTCCAAATCTGATGGGGACAATTTGGTAGATATGACTCTTCCTCTGACTTCAATAACCTTTTCTAACTTTTCCTTCGACACTTTGTATCCAGACGCAAGTTGAGCAAGGTCATTTGCCTCTTGATTCTCCACCCTGGGAATGTGCCTAAAGGCCACATTGTCGAATTCCTTGAGAAGTCTATTGGCTATTACAAAGTACATGATTAAATTTTCTTTCACACATTTATATTCTTTAGTCAACTGCTTTATCACCAGTTCAGAGTCACCCATTATTTCGACTCTTGTTGCCCCAAATTTCAACAATATTTCAAGTCCAGCAATCAAAGCTTCATATTCTACTTCATTATTTGAACATAGACTTTCAACTTTGTACTTGAATTTTGTTGGAATTCTGTCAGGAGAAATAATCAACATCCCAACACCAGTTCCATTCTTATGACTGGAACCGTCGAAATACTGTTTCCATGGTTCTAATTCGACATACTCTACATTTTCATCTATAGAGTGGTCAGCTATGAAATCAGCAACCACTTGTCCTTTCACAGCCTTTAAAGGCAAATATTTCAAGGAATATTCTGTCAATTCTAAAGCCCATTTTCCGATTCGACTATGTAAAATAGATTTAGATAGCATATATTTTATTACGTCAAAATGAGAAGAAATGTACACATCAACAGGCTTTATATAATGCTTTAATTTCATACAAGAGAAATATACACATAGACATAGTTTTTCTATAATACTATATCTAGTTTCAGCATCATTTAGGACTCTACTGAGATAATAGATGGCCCTTTCGACGCCATTCTCATCTTCTTGGCACATCATACTTCCTAATGTTTTGTCTGATGCCGAAATGTACAATCTCATACTTCTTTTTCTACAAGGAGATATTAGAATTGGAGGGCTAGCCAGGTATTCCTTGATTTTGTCAAAGGCAGCTTGTTGTTCTTGCCCCCATGCAAAGTCTTCCTTCTTTAGTCGAAGTAGAGGAGAGAAGGCTTGCGTTTTTCCACTAAGGTTAGAGATAAACCTTCTGAGAAAGTTGATTTTCCCCAGCAGAGACTGCAACCCCTTTTTTGTTGATGGCGCTTTCGCCTCCATTATGGCTTTGGCTTTGTTTTCATTTATTTCGATCCCCTTCTTGTGGACCACAAAACCTAAGAAATCACCCGCCTGCACACCAAGAGCACATTTAAGGGGATTCATTTTTAAACCAAACTTCCTCATCCTTTCAAAGGATTGTCGAAAATGGTCTACATGACTTTTCCCTGAAACAGACTTGATCACAATATCATCAATGTACACTTGCATGAAAGTTTCAATAAAGTCATGAAAAATGGAATTCATAGCCCGTTGGTAAGTTGCTCCAGCATTTTTTAAACCAAAGGGCATTACTACCCATTCGTATGTTCCTATTGCTCCAGGACAACGGAAAGCTGTTTTAGGAACATCTTCTTCAGCAATAAAAATTTGATTATAGCCAGAGTATCCATCTAGGATACTTAAATACTTGTGGCCTACTGCAGAATCTATAAGCATTTCTGCCACTGGCATAGGATATTCATCCTTTGGGGTAGCTGAATTTAAGTCTCGAAAATCAATGCATACCCTAAGTTTGCCATTTTTCTTAATTATAGGAACTATATTTGCAATCCATTCGACATACCTGGTTGTGTGGATGAACTTGCATTTTAAAAGTCTTTCGACCTCTTCTTTTATTTTCGACAGAATCTCTGGTGCGAAGCGTCTTGGAGTCTGCTTTACTGGCTTCTTTCCTTCCATTATTGGCAGCTGCAATTCGACCAAACTTCTATCTAAACCAGGCATCTCGTCGTAATCCCATGCGAAGCAGTCTTTGAACTTTTTCAGCAACTGGACTATTTCGACTTTGAACTGGGGGTCCATCTTTGCGCTTATGTAGGTTGGTCTATTTTCTGCCCCCAGTCCTAAATTTATTTCTTCTAATGGATCCTGCGCCACCATCTTCACGTTAGTTGACACTGGATCTTTTTCGAACCCCAGAGGTTCGTCATCATAAATGGCGTCAAGCTTTTGGTGTTGCCATTCGCCCATCTGGTTGTTATCATAATCTTCTGCAACGTCTCTTTGGGGACATTGTTCGTTGGAATTTTCTTTGTTGGCTTCGACAGCCATATATTTTACTTCGGCCTCAAGGGCTTCTTTGAGTTTGTTTTCGACTATGTAAGCCGTAATTCTTTCGAGCGTTGATTCTTTACTCATCATCATCAAATTCGCTTCCCCATCCTGTTGGCGCTATATGAGTAGTTCCCCACATGTAGTTTGATTCGCCAATTACTTTTTTGTCCCACTGAAGACCATGTGTAGGATGAAGGTACATGGAGCAGTAGGCGTTGTCTGTTGCTTTTAGGTCGAACTCGGCTGGGCTACACAGAGGTATGTGAGCCAGGTTCTTGTTGAAACTTCGACTGTTGACATTGTTCACTTCTGTCATGAAATAACTTTGATCAACTTCAATGTTTTCGACAATCCCGTCTGGTCTCCAGATGGCTATTCGCTGATGCATTGAAGAAGGTACGACTCCTACACCATGAATCAACTCCCTTCCAAGTAGTAAGTTGTAAACCGCCCTTGAAGCAATGACCATGAACATTGTTGGCCTTGTTATGGTTCCAACAGTCAAATCCACCTGGATAACGCCCATAGTGGTTCCTACTTTTCCTTCATAGTTCGACAACACCATGTTGTGAGGTTTTGCGTCTGAATCATCCTTCCCAATCTTCTTTAGCATGAAATGAGGCATCAAATTTACTACTGCTCCGCCATCTACCAGTATCTTGTTTACACCAACATTCTCAACCTTTCCTTTTATGAACAAAGGCTTTAAATGTGCCTTCATGGAATCATCTGGCCTTTCGAAGAAAGCATTCTGTTCTTCGACGCAACCATTGTTCATGACGTAGTAGCAAACGGGCCTATGTACCATTGTTTCCTCTTCCATCTCATCTTCCTCGTCTTTGACCTCCATGATTCTATCATAATCTTTAGGGAAGACAGAAACCACATTGCAGATCACATTAAAGGACGCTTCTAATCTCGAAGTTGTCAGTTATTTCGTCGTCTTCTTGCACCTTCTCTTTGGACACCACTGGTACTCCTCTCGACTGCGATCTTCATCCACTTCTTCCTGGTTTCTCTGAGACACTTCCACCATATTCACCCCAACATTCCGTCCGTCAGCAATGCTTAATTTGTTCATTTTTTTAATCAGTCTTTCTTCTTCGACTTCACCATTTCTTTTTATCTGGTCAAACTCCTTTTCTGGGCAGCAACACCAAGATATGTTCCTGGGACCATGTTTGCAGCAACATTTGTTCGAATTTCTTTTGGGGTCCTCCGTTACCCTACGTAGGATTCCACCGGTCACAGGCTTCATAGGACCATCCACAACTTCTGCTTTGATTCCTGTGACCTCTTTATTGAAAGGTCCCATAATGTTGACGCAGTTTGCGACATCACCTATCCTCATTTAGTCAGGATCAAGGCCTTCAGTAGCCTTGTTTTCAATAGTGAGGTCTTCAGTAACCATCTTTTTGATGATAGGGAGATTGTCAGTTGTCTCAGTTGTTTTTTCATTGTTGCTCAAAGGTAAATCCCCCCACCCGGTTGGCTGGATTGCGTTGATGTCGATACGAGAATTTGCAGGCGTAATGTATTTCGCGAGATAATCGTACTTCCCACTTGGCTGTCCCAAGCAATCCCAATTTGCTCCTTGTCGATCTACAACATCTTCAGCAATATTGTCATTGTCCTTTTTGTCGAAACCTTCAGTAGTTTCCATCTTTTTCTGGTCGTCAAAGCCTTCAGTAACTTCAACTTTGTTCTGGTTTGTAAGATCATCAACAATCTCAACCATGTTGATATTAGTGTCGAAACCTCCAGCAGCTTCCACCATTTCAAAACTGCCGTCAGAAGCAACTTCGACCTCCACCATATTCACAATGGATGGTTCAGCATAATGGGCTTCGACTGGCTGCATGGGATTCAAATCAATCCTCATCTGTTGTTTTGGCTTATCACCAAACTTCAGCCTTCCGTCGCGGATAACATTTTGAACGAGATCCCTGAAAAGGAAACACCGAGACGTTTTATGGCCCATAAAGTTATGGTATTTACAAAAACCTCTCTTTTTCTGTTGTTCCACAGGCGGTTCTTTAGCGCCTGGTGGTTTTATTAATTGACCATCTTTAACCAATAACTCAAAAATCGCGTCACATTTGGTGATGTCGAACGTATAAGTTCTTTTAGGAAAATTATCATTGGTTTCGACTGGATTTCCGTTTGACGGAGTTAGTACTTTACACGAATATGGTGGGCCTTGCTTTAGTTCTGCTAAGTCAATCTTTTGTTCGTCGAAGTTACTTGGTTCGTTTTCGTCGTATTCATCATCTTGACATACCCCTACATAGGCCACCCTTTCTTTTTTATTTTTATTTGCTCTAAAATTTTCATCCCTGAACCTTTCGACTTGTCTCACCCTATCTGCTAATTACGCCATATCCCTTAAATACTGAGTGTTTGGTTTCTTTCTTATAGAATAATCTAGACTCCCTGCGGCCATTTCGACTAACTCATGTTCTGGCACCCGAGTGAAACACCTAGCCTTTAGCAACCTGAACCTATTTAAATAATCATCTATTGGTTCTGAGTATTTTCTCTTAACACTGGCTAATTCCTCCAGACTTATTTTGGTTTGTCCCATGTAAAATTATTCATGGAATAACCTCTCTAATTGGGTCCACATATACACTGAGTTTGCAGGCAAAGATGTAAACCAAGTAAACGCGCTTTTCGTCAAGGAACTAGGAAAGTATTTTATTTTCAAATTTTCATTACGGGCTATCTCTCCTGCTTCAATCAGATAACGTGCTACATGTTCTATGGTGGATTCACTAGTATCCCCTGAGAACTTGGTGAACTTAGGAACTTTCCATCTTGGGGGAAATTCTTCTTGCAGAATATACTCCGACAGTGGGGAAGCGTAACTGGGCCTTTGTAATCCTACGTTTACCCCATTTTGTGCCATTATCGTTTCGACCATGGCCGCTAAATTGTTTTCGGCAGGCAAGTTATTATACCGGATTTGCTGTTGCAACACAGCATCAGCGTCTTGGCCTCTCTGGACTACTATCCTTCTAGGCTCTTGTGGAACAGGAATTTCGACACGAGGCTGTTCGACTACTTCCTCTTGGCTTCTGACGTTTGCCTGGGGATTATCTAAAGGTATTTGATTTATTGTAGGCTCTTCTTGGACCGCCACCACTGGGTCCTGAACCACTTGTTCTCTGTGTCGAGTTTGAGGGACCCCAAAAAAGTCAGCAATGCGCGTCATTTGCGCTGCCAACAATTGGTTTGTTTGGGTGGTGTTTTGTATTAGAGGATTAAACACCGCCCCCATTTGTTGTGTCAACATTTGGACCATATCATGATTACTCTCGTCCATTTGTTGTCTAATTACTTGCGCAAAATTATTTGTTATTGCCGGCATGTAAAGTGGTTGTTGGTTTAGTCTACTCATGTTTCCGCCATATCCTGACCCTTGTAATGGTGAAGACATATTGGCCATAGAATCAGAATATAATACCGGCGAATTGTGTAAATTTGCCATTACCGAAGTTGGCATTCCAAATGGTTGTTCTCTACCAGACAGAGGCATGGTGAAATTTGTCACAAAAGGCCTAGAAGCATTCCCTATAGGAGGAGGTGTCCCAACAGGCATTTGTTGCGCCCTAATGGACGGACTAGGCGCATTTTGCGATAATGAAACCGCTGGTATTGACCCTGTTGACGAAGGCACAACCTCTGACACAGGGACTGATCCCACATTTCCTCCTGTCGAAGGGATAGGGTTGGATACTAGGATGGCTTCATTTGGATTAGGATTATTTGGATTATTTGGCTGACTCGCCATTTTCCTTACTCTCGTTCTTTTTGGTCTTTCTACGTCAGATACGGCTAATTTACCGCTTCTTAGTCTCATACAAGGAAGAAGAAACCTCGACTAAAGATTATTTAAGTTTTAGATTTTGCACTGGTCCCACCGGGTGTGCCAATTTGTTCGCTGTTGATTTTGGCGAACAACCTCTGGTTTTCCAAAACTTATTGAATTGGGTTACTTGCAGGATCAACCATACAAATCCTAGGACATGTGCAAATTTAAATAACTTTGTAATTCTTTAGAACAACCTTTATTTGATTTACTAAGTCTTTCATGTACGAAAGATATTGACTAAAAGTGCTTAAGTAAAAGTAAACTTAACAAGACTAAGATAAATGGCGAAAAATCAACGTCGAAGAGTAAATTGCATAAAGTAAATGCAAAGGATAAATGACTGGTAAATGTAAAGGAAAATTGGTAAAGAACTTTGAAATTTATAAGATAAAACTTTAAAGAAATGGTGTTTGCTCACACGTACATTTTCCAGATAAGACTCTTTTCCCTCACACGGGTACTTTGAGTATTTTGCAGGAATTTTGTACAAGTTTTCACACACACATTCTGATAACAACTATCCTCTTTATATACAAACAAAATAACTGTCACTAACGAATAAATCCTAAAACTATGACACTTGGCTCTCTGCATGACTTCCTTTCGCCAGGTGCTTCCACGCGTCTTCTGCCAAACGTTATAACTCTTTTGAATTTGAATTTCCGCTTTACGTCGAAACGACGCGTCTCCTCAGACTTGTCGAATTGTCGAAATATCATAACATCATCCATACTTCTCAAAGACGTCTTTTCATCTGCAGACATCTTCTTCTGTTGAAATATCGAACCACCAATCTGTCGAAATATCGAACCACCAATCTGTCGAAGTGTCGAAAACACTTATCAACTAAACTGTTGAAAATGCTCTTCAAGTATATATTTCCAGTCTTCTTCTTTTTGTCGAACCACCAACCTTCTTCTTTTTGCAAGCATCTCCATTTGTCGAAAACACTATTCCGCTTATTAATTTCATGACGTCAAAAATACATGTATACAGGGGGTAACGTGTGAAATGGTAATAGATGGTATTTCCAAAACTAGGTGATGATTTACCATAATGGGGGCGCTTTATTTTAGCCACATAGACACTACTTTTCTTACTTTTCCTACTCCATATTAATTGCTACAAGTCTTCATAAATGCAAAGCCCTAATTTTCCTCTCAGGACTTCAAACTGATTTGCATCCAATGCCTTTATAAAAATATCAGCTAACTGCATCTCAATAGCAACATGCTCTAAGGCTACAATCTTATCCTCCACGAGTTCTCTAATAAAATGGTGACAGACATCAATATGTTTTGTCCTGCTGTGCTGAATAGGATTCTTAGAAATGTTTATAGCACTCAGGTTATCACAGTACAATGTCATGACATCTTGCGTGACATTGTATTTAGTCAGCATTTGTTTCATCCACACTAGTTGAGAACAACTACTTCCAGCTGCTATGTATTCAGCTTCAGCAGTAGACAGAGACACACAATTTTGCTTCTTACTAAACCATGACATTAAATTGTTCCCCAAGAAGAAGCATCCTCCTGATGTGCTTTTCCTATCATCAGCACTTCCAGCCCAATCAGCATCACAATATCCAGACAACACAGATTCAGATCCATGAGTGTATAGCATCCCATAGTCACTAGTGCCATTGACATATTTCAGGATCCTTTTCACTTGGTTTATGTGGCTCACCTTTGGTTCAACTTGATATCTAGCACATACACCTACAGCAAAAGTAATGTCAGGTCTGCTTGCTGTGAGATATAGCAGACTCCCTATCATGCTTCTGTAGAGACTTTGATCCACATTGACACCATTTTCATCTTTAGACACTTTCAGATGAGTAGGAGTAGGTGTCCTCTTGTGGCTTGCATTCTCCATGCCAAACTTCTTAACAATATTTTTGGCATATTTACTTTGAGATAGAAAGATAGAATCTTCCATCTGCTTGACTTGCAGGCCAAGAAAATAGGTTAGTTCTCCAAAAAGGCTCATTTTAAATTCAGACTGCATTTGCTCAACAAAATGTTGAACCATCTTACTTGACATCCCACCAAACACAATATCATCCACATATATCTGATCCACCATGAGCTTTCCTCCTTCATCTTTGACAAATAAAGTCTTATCAATGCCTCCCTTCCTGTATCCATTATCAATGAGAAACACTGTGAGTCTCTCATACCAAGCTCTAGGAGCTTGTTTCAACCCATAAAGAGCTTTCCTCAACTTATACACATGCTTTGGAAGATTTGGGTCTGTGAACCCCTTAGGTTGTTCAACATACACTTCCTCATTTAAGTAGCCATTTAAGAAGGCACTTTTCACATCCATTTGGAACAGTTTAAACTTCAGAATACATGTCATTCCTAGCAATAATCTAATGGACTCCAGGCGAGCTACATTAGCAAATGTTTCATCAAAGTCATCTCCTTCAACTTGAGTGTATCCTTGTGCTACCAATCTTGCTTTATTTTTAGTAACCACACCTTTTTCATCAGATTTATTCTTGTAAACCCACTTTGTTCCAATAACATTTATTCCTTCAGGTCTTGGAACCAATTCCCACACTTCATTTCTCTTGAATTGGCCTAACTCTTCCTGCATGGCATTGATCCATAATTCATCAATTAAGGCTTCTTTGACATTCTTAGGCTCAATCTTGGACACAAAACAGGCATGTGAGATCACTTACTTTGATCTAGTGGTGACCCCTTTATTTGGGCCTCCTATAATGAGATCTTTATGATGATCCTTCTGAATTCTGATAGAGGGTCCCTTATTAACTTTATCAGCTTCAGGTTCAGCTTGAGTGGACTCACTCTCATTACTTTTGTCTAGGAGATCAGCCGGGGCATCATTCAGAAGTGTTTCAACACCGTCTGTGACATCAGTCTCTTGATCATCAACAACAACATTGATAGATTCCATCATAACTTTTGTTCTGGAATTAAAAACTCTAAAGGCTCTGTTGTTTGTTGAGTAGCCCAGAAATATTCCTTCATCACTCTTGGGGTCCATTTTCCTTCTTTGTTCACGATCAGCCAGGATATAACATTTACTACAAAACACATGGAAGTATTTGACAGTAGGTCTTCTTCCCTTCCAGACTTCATATAAAGGGGTTGGGGTCCCTTTCCTCAAGGTTACTCTGTTGTGAACAAAACAGGTCGTGTTCATAGCTTCGGCCCAAAAGTGGTAAGGCAACTTCTTAGCATGAATCATAGCTCTAGCAGATTCTTGGAGAGTTCTATTTTTCCTTTCCACCACACCATTTTGCTGAGGGGTAATGGGAGAAGAGAACTCATGACCAATTCCTTAATATGAACAAAATTTAGCAAATTTACCGTTCTCAAATTCTTTCCCATGATCACTTCTGATTCTGATAACATGACTCTCTCTTTCTCTTTGAAGTCTTTGGCAAAGATCTTTGAACACATCAAACACATCAGATTTTTCCCTTATAAAATTCACCCAGGTATATTTGGAGAAGTCGTCCACCACAACATAAGCATACCTTTTCCCACCAAGACTTTCCACCTGCATAGGTCCCATCAAGTCCATGTGGAGAAGTTCCAGCACTCTAGATGTGGTGTCATGTTTGATCTTCTGATGTGACATCTTTGTCTGCTTTCCAATCTGACATTCACCACAAACTCTTCCTTCATCAATCTTTAATTTTGGGATTCCTCTGACAGCTTCAACAAATATAATCCTCTTCATTCCTTTAAGATGCAGATGACCCAGTTTTTGATGCCATAGTTTCACTTATTCTTCTTTAGCTAGAGCACATATTGATGAATAGCTAGTTTCTTGAGAATTCCACATATAGCAGTTGTCCTTAGACCTGACTCCTTTCATGATCACCTCATTTTTTACATTAGTAATCAAGCATTCAATTTTTGTGAAGTTCACATTTAGACCTTGGTCGCATAGTTGACTGATACTGATCAGGTTTGCAGTCAATCCTTTAACAAGCAGCACATTATCAAGGTTAGGGACTCCGGGACAGTTCAGATTTCCAATCCCCTTGATTTCACCCTTTGCTCCATCCAAAAGTTACATAGCTGGTGGCATGAGGTTGGAGGTCAATTAGCAGGTTTTTGCTTCCAGTCATGTGTCTGGAGCATCCACTATCAAAGTACCAATCTTCTTTGGCTGAGACTCTGAAGGAGGTGTGAGCTATCAAGTTAGTAGCACCAGCCCTAGGAGCCCACTATTTTCTGTTAACAGGGATGTGTTGTTTGGGTCTAGGTTGATGATGAGTAGGACTAGGATAACCATACAACCTAAAGCATAATGGTTTTATGTGGCCAAATTTCCCACAGTAATGACATCTCCATCTTTGGTGTTTTCCTTTATGTTGTCTTTCCTTGCGATGTTGAGACACCTGATGTGACATCTTTGGTTTGCTACCAGTGGGACTACAACCAGGAGAGGATTCATTAAACCCAAGGCCAGTCATGTCTCCTGCCATCTTTCCAGTCTGGAGGATTTTGTCTAAGGTGTCAGATCCACTGTTTAGCATTCTGACATACTTCGTCATCTCATCCAGTTTGGAGTTCAGGAACACGGATTCGATCTTCAACTTAGAAATGGTTTCTAAGTGTTCCGTCTTCTCATCCTCTAGTTTGGTTATCAATTTCTTCTGATTCTCCACTTATTGACACACTTCTTCACTTCTGAAACACAACTTCTTATAGGAAGTAGCTAATTCATTAAAGGTTAATTCATCATCACTAGAGTCTTCATCAAAATCCCATCTTCCAGTTAAGGCAGTCACAAGATTGGCAGACTCTCCTTCAGTTTCACTTTCAGAATTGTCATCAGACCAAGTAGCAGCAAGACTCTTCTTCTGTTTCTTGAGATAGGTCCCACATTCAGCTCTAATATGTCCATACCCTTCACATTCATGGCACTGAATTCCTTTGCCCTGTTTGGATTTTTCCTCAGAGTTTGTTCTTCTTCCAGCATCATTGGGCCTATTGATGTCAAATGACTTATTCTTGACATTAAACTTTGACCTCACATCCATCCTCTTCAGGAGTTTGTTGAATTGTCTCCCAAGTAATGCTACATCATTTGCCAGACCTTCATCAGTATCCTGACTACTGTCTTCCTCTTTCTCTTCAGTGTTTGACATAAAGGCTATGCTTTTGACTTTCTTTTTAGATCCATCACTCATTCCCAACTCGAATGTTTGGAGGGCTCCAATTAGCTCATCCACTCTCATCTTGCAGATATCTTGAGATTCTTATATGGCTGTCACTTTCATGGAAAATCTCTTGGGAAGTGACCTGAGAATTTTCCTCACAAGCTTTTCATCTGACATCTTCTTACCCAGGGCTCCCGAGGCATTAGCAATTTCAAGGATATTCATATGGAAGTCATGAATACTTTCATCTTCTTTCATCCTCAAATTCTCAAACTTAGTAGTAAGCAGCTCCAATCTAGACATCTTCACTCTAGAGGTACCTTCATGAGTGGTTTTGAGAATATTCCAAGCATCGTTAGCCACCTCACAATTGTTCACCAGTCTGAAGATGTTCTTATCAACCCCATTGAATATAGCATTCAATGCTTTAGAGTTTCCAAGAGCTAGTTCATCCTCCTCCTTGGTCCATTCTTCCTCAGGCTTCTTGTCAGTTGTAACTTCTCCTTCCTTAGTATGGATGTTCCCAGCCTGTTAGAACAACCTTCCAAGCCTTATTATCCAAAGATTTCAAGAAGGCTACCATTCGAGGTTTCCAATAGTCATAGTTAGATCCATCCAGAATTGGTGGTCTGTGTACAAATCCTCTGTCTCTATCCATAGTACCAGAAAGCAACGTCCCAAGATCTCACCCAGAACCAGAGCAGGATGCCTGCTCTGATACCAATTGAAATTCTGGTATCAGATATGAGATGTCAAAGGTAACGTCACGACACTAATATCTGAACAACAAATAAAACATAAATAGGATAAAAACAAAGAAACAATTGAACACGCGACACAAGCAATTGTTAACCCAGTTCGGTGCAAACTCACCTACGTCTGAGGGCTACCAAGCCAGGAAGGAAATCAACTAAACAGAATTAGTTCAAAGACTCTCAGTAAACAACTTCAAGTTACAGTCTTTTCACCTAATCTCTACCCGTGTGACTTCTATCTAAGAACTCTTAGATATGAGACCCTACTCACCCCCCTTAATCACAACAGTGATATAAAAACAAATACAAAAGAAAGAAGACACACTTTAAGGATACATACTTGAACTTGCTTAAAAGCTTCAACCAAGTAAACAAACACTTGTGCTTCAAAGCTTAGAGTGGACAAATTACAACACAACAGTCAGTCCAATTCATACATCAATAAGATGAATGAATGGCTCACAATACACAAGCTCACACAAGACTAAAACCCTAAAACTCTCTCACTTTATCGTTCATTTCTTGTGTGTCTAAACCATGTTTTACATGGCCTTTAAATAGAAGCTTTTTGAATGGGCCTGGGCAGCCTAAAATCCTAATTCTGTTTTCTTTGCGTATCTCCTAAGAAACAACAGTTAATCATCCCTTATTGAAAAATAGAACAATCTGGTTTTAAATCAAATTACTCCTTGAATATCACATTCAATCTCCACATAGGCACACACAGATTTGCATGAAAAACGCAATACCAAAATACATAACATTCAGACTGAATGTTCTGTATACACATGTCTTAACATCGGGTCTGACATCTTAGCTAAATCCTGCACAACCATATTTAAACAACCTGCAGGAAGCTGATATCACATGTCAAGACAACATGCGTGACAACTTGTGATAACTCTAAGTTTTACCAAAATTGATGCCAGCACATAGAACCAACACTTCGGGCAATGAGTGTTGATATGTCCTGGTTCACCATAATTGTAGCAAGTCACCATATTCTCTTTGCAATCAGTAACTAGATATCCTGACTTTCCACACTTGTAACACTTCTTCACATCACTCTTACATTCACTAACATAATGACCCAACTCACCACACTTATAACACTTAAGAGGAGTAGGAGCACATACCCCACTTGGCCTCTTACCACCAGCATCTCTTTGTTTACCGTTATCAGCTGGAGCACTATATGGCTCCCCACAATTCAAATTCTTCTTTCCTTTTCTCTCGCTCAACCCCTTGTAGTGAGCCAACCGAGCCTTACTATCATCCTCATAAATTCTACAGTTGTTCACTAACTCTGGAAAGCTCCTTATCTGTTGGATCCAATCACCTGCTTAATTTCAGGACGCAAACCATTCTCGAATTTGATACACTTCGAGAACTTAACAATTGTCTCACTGTAATGAGGGTATAACTTAGCAAGTTCCACAAATCTAGCATCATACTTAGTAACCGACAAGTTACTCTGCTTCAGTTCCAGAAACTCAATCTCCGTCTTCCCACGAACATCTTCAGGAAAGTACTTTAGCTACATCATCCAAAACCTGACGAGTGTTGATCCACCAGTCCTCAGCTTCCTCAGCTAACATATGTGTACCAACCGCACCTTCTATGCTTTAGAGCAATCCATCATTATCAAATTCCTCCCAATCTCCCTGAGCCAAGTCTGTGCTCCATCAGGATCGTACCTACCCTTAAAAGTAGGCAGATTGTTTCTCTATGTAAGACCCTAATTTTGTCCCTAAGATCCCTCATGGCATCATAACATTGCATTTGCATTGCCTCAAGGATCATTAGCATCTTGGTTCCCTTTACCTTTGGGTAGGATCTCTTGTGATTGGTTTGAGATCACCAAGCATGCTTGAATTGTCTATCATTGCTTTTCTAATTTTTGTTTACTAACCAAAAGCACAAAAATATGTCACTAACATCTTTTGTTTATAGCTTGAGCAATCACAAGGTCAAGAGCTTCAAGGAGATCATTGGTACAAAGATATGGCCAAGAGGAGATGAAAGCAAGCATGGTAATGGTTCCCAAAGCTCTCATCCATCAAGTATGCCTCCCTAGCATCTCAATTCATCATTTTGATCAAATCAAGTCAAAGGGTTTGAGGTTTGTGCCCCAAAGGAACCCTAATTCATCTGTGCACCACAATGCCTTGCTCTTGAAGCAACCTCAGCCCATGATCAAATACAATCAAGGGAAGTTCTTTAATTCATCATTTCATGCATATTTGAACTTATTTGAGTGTCCTCAATCATCAATTCATTAAGATATGAGTCATGGACTTGAGAAGTTGATCAGTCAATTCATCTGACTATTTTGAAATACACTGAGACCTAACTTTTTATGTGTTGGTCAAATGGAGATGATTCAAAAAGAAAAAATGTTCTTAAGGACAATATGAACAACTTTCATGTTCATAAAAAATTGATTTGAAGCTTGGAAGATCATCATCCATTCCAATACATTATAGGTCATTTTGACTGAAACCCTAATTTTAGGTCAACTTCCCAAGGACATAACTCATTCATTTTTTATGATTTTGAGGTGGGATCAAATGAATTGGAAATCTTAAGATGTCTAATTCAAATGTTATGTTGGACAAAATTTCAAAATCTCAAAGGAAATACATGTGATAATGCAAAACATTATAGGTCCTTTTGGGCCAAATGCATTGAAAGGCAAAAAAGTCCAACTTCAAGTGCCCATAACTCTTTCATCAAAAATCCAAATGATGCAAAATTTAAGTCCATTTTGAGTGTCTTGAAGAGATCTACAACTTTGATGTTGGAGGTTTTTTTAGGCTTGCATCATCAAAACAGAAGGGCTTGAACATTGGCCAAATTTAGAAACTTTGCCTTGACATGTTTTGCACCTTGCACTTCAAACTCAAATTTCACCAATTTCCACATCCCAAATGGATTTTTGCCCAACATAACAATTGTTCCTTACAACAAGACCTTTCCAACCATTACTCACATGATCATATTTAGATTTGGAAAATGGGACTTTCAAAGAGGTAAATGTTTAGGTCAAATTATGGAATGCACATGAAATCTTGATACACAAGCAAATTCAAAGCAAATCACACGTCCATTTCATTCCAGACTGAGCTCAGCTTGCATTTGGCATTGTTTTTGGGCCTTGTGCATGATCATGCAAGCCCATGCAAGGATTATCCAAATTCATGCACACAGATTAATTCATCATTTCCTTGTCATTCCCTCTATAAATAGAGACCCTATTCCATTCAAAATACATACCTGATTCAACTTGAATTGCTGCAGAAATCAAAACCCAACCTCTCACCAAAGAAGCAATTTCATTTTCTTCAAATTTTTCAGATCCAAAATTCAACTACATCTGGTTGAATCTTTGGATCTAAAGCTTCTAAACCTTCCTCATTTTGTTCATTGATCTTCTGTTTTGGCAAAGCAAGCAAGGAATCGAGCTCAAGTTTCCAGAAATCAAGCTTACTCTTCAACTGGTATTTTCTTTGAATCTCATCATCCATTGACCTATTTGCTTGGATCTTGTGTTGGCTGAAGTCCTCTCAATAGAGGCATCATGATTATGCATTTAATTTTTGAAATCCATTGAGTTCATGATGAACACCACAGCACTTCCATCTCTGATTTCTCTCAATATAGAGATCTAGAGTGGAATTGAGTGGCACAGGGATGATGTACATCATCCTAGCTTTCTAAAGATGTATGGATCGTGCATTTTGGTTGCCTTTTGGATCTCTGCAATTTTGGCCGGAAAATCCAAGCTCACCGGAGAAGAAGGTGGCTCCGGTGGCCGTCCCATTGCCAAATGCATTGTGGACCCTTGGATTCATTTTCCAGATTTGATCTTGGCCTTTGATTGTTATGACTTATTTTAATGTTGTGTGTTACGCATTGACCTGGACTCATGGTGAGCGCGCGCCTCTGTACCATTTGATGTGCCACGTCAATTAATGAAACACATCCAACGATCCCTGATTTTCCATATTATTTCAATTTCTGATTTTATTTTGTTTATTCCCTTTTATTTCAAAAATCAATATCTCTCTCAATTTTAATCCAAAAATTATAGGACCAATTGCATTAGTTTCCAAATAAATTCTAGTTTCTATTTCTGATTTTTAATATTTTTTATTTTATCATTTGATATTTTTTGTGAATTTTCTCTTTTCTGGTTATTTTTAATTCATTTTAAATAGTCTTTGATATTCAAAAAATACAAAAATATTTTCCTAACCTATTTGAATGATGATGGATCTATGAAAAATATTCTCATCAATTTTTAAATTGATTTGAGATTTATTTGAGATTTTAGTTCAATTAGGTTATTTTTATTCATTTTTAATTGATTAAAAATAGTTTCTGACTTTTAAAAATGCTGAATTTTTTTGTCAAACTTAGTTTGACCTTGTGGAACTTGGGATAAATCACTTGGACCTTTCAAGGTTGATTTGAAGTGGTTTTGAAGTTTGACCTTTCCATTATTTTTAATTCAAGTTTATTTTAATATTAAAAATGCCAAAAATATTATGCTTATTGTTTGATCTCCAATCTTCATCTCATTTCTGATTTATCATTGTTTGACTTTGACTTTCAATGTCATTTGGTCAATACATATGGATTGGTATATCTTATTTCACTTTATGCATTTTGATCTTTCCATTTTCATTATCCTTTCTTCATCTCCTTCTTCCTTCTTCTTCTTCTTTCTTCTTGATCAATGAGTTGAAGGTTGATAAGTTAGCATTGATTAGGGAGACTTAATCTTCCTTGATTCAAATCTAATTCATATTGATCAATGGATCAAGTGAATGGCTTTGCATTAAGGATAGGTTGTTTTCTAAATCATGCAAAAGGCTTAAACCAATACAAGATCAATTCTCTTTTCCTTTTTTGGCATGGCAAGTTGTTGGAACTTGGTTCACTAATCAAGACTTCTAATTTGTGTTGTTGCCTACATTATTATTGACCGGCCTCAGATAGTTGTGACTTCTACATAAGTCCAATTACGATTGCTTAACATAGCGCTAAATTTGCCTTATGGCACACTAACCACTAACACTAACTATTAACAAACATTTACTTATTGCTCTTTACTTTTATGCAGTTTACTATTCTTGCACATATTATCCATTTGCTTTTCTCTTTGCTCACTTGAGCACATGTTTATGCTAATGCCATTTGCCTTTTGCTCACTTGAGCACATAATTGTGTATATATATATTATTATGCTTGTGTTTTGTTTTGATTGTTGAGAACCAAATGCAAAGAAAGGGACTTAGTTTCTAGGACTTTCCCTATGCAAAGAAATGGAGAAATGGACTTAGATCCTAGGACTTTCCTTATGCAAAATTGGAGTAAAAGGACCTTAATGATGAAGATGGATTGGAAGGACCAAATCTCTAAACTCACTCTTGTCCATTCTTAATTTGCTTCATTGGAACTTTTGATGTGTGTGATTTTGTACTAGGGAATTCTATGAGAGCTCAAATTGGAGGACCATTTCCATGTTCATCCAAAATGAAAGACACAAGACACATTGAGGATCTCTTAAGAGGCTTGTTTGATGTTTGCTTATGCTTTGTGTGATTACTTATTCCAAAGGATGGGAACTACTTGGATCATCAATAGGATCTCAAGAGAGGGACTCCATTGTGGTTTTGATTCCTTTATCCCTTACCTTCTTGTTTTACTTAGGACTTAGCCCTTCTTCTTCTTCTCTCCACTCTAACCCAAGCCAAAACTTTTTGTGCAAACATTTAACCTTTGTTTTCAACTATTAGAAACCTAAGCCTTATGCTTTTGATTTTCAAATTTTCTTTTCACAACACTTATTTTGAATTGAATCTTTATGTCAACTGTGACCATTTTGTATATACTTCTAATTGGTAAACATAACCCATTCAAATGTCTTTTTGTGGTTCCAATGGCCACTTTCTTAATCAAAATCTTTCATAACCTTTAGGTATTAGGTTTGAGTTATCCTTGTGGTAGATGTAATACTCACCTATATCCTTAGTGATGGACAATAAGTCTTTCATGCTTATTATAGGGTTAACCCCTCACTAGCATGTTGAAGCTATCCTCACATGGTGGATTTGTGGTTTGGTTGAGTTTTCTCCCTTTGATAACAAAATACCTTAAGGCTTTTGGACCAATCAATTCACCAACTTGCTTTGAGATTTTTACCCCGAACTACGAGATTTTGATCCTAATCTTTTTATAAGATGGTACGTAGGCAATGGGTTTATCCATCCAAACATAAAATGTAAATAACTTGTATATTCTCTTCTCATCTCTTCAATCATGTTTGCACAAAACAAATTTTCACAAAACAACAACCTTACAACAAATGTGAAAAGGGCTCCCTAGGAGTACCTAGGATGTTTTGGGTGCCTAACACCTTCCCATTGCATAACCAACCCCCTTACCCAGATCTCTGTTCTCTTTTACTAGTTTTTGTTAAAACTTTTTAGGTTTTTGTTCGCTTTCTAACCATTCCTTTGGATAAATAGAAGTGCGGTGGCGACTCGACTTGTATGATTTACCTTGGATTTATTCAATATCTCTAATGGTAACGAATACCCCGCTACAGAAAAGTGGCGACTCTGCTGGGGACATTTGCCTAGTGGGTTTTGCCTACTTTTCACATTTGTTGTATTTTATTGTATTGTTTTGTGACATATTTTTGTGCAATTTGGGATTACTGTATTGTATGTAATGATTGAATTGCTTGATATTAATTCCTTGTATGCTTGGTGATCTTTGTGAGATGAGTTATGTACCCGGACTCGAGTGCACTTAGGATAGGAGAATGGCGTAGTCTTGTTGACTTGTGTGGAGTTATTCCTTAGCAAGTTGACTTGCAAGTCCATTCACTTGGTGGAGGCCATGTTGGGATCAATAATGTCACACAAGTAAGTTGTGGTTAGACATTACTCTTTCCAATATAGACCTTAGAAGCCAAGGACCTTAGTTTACCAAGCCCATATCGGCCTATTCTTAGGATGTAGTGCGAAAGTCGTTCAAGTGTAAGATTTGATACGATTGTTACGCGATACTACACTCATAAGAGTCTCTCTTGAGAATATTTTTGGAATACGAGTAGTCGTTTCTCCGATAATATCCGAAAGATGGTATGATGACTATGGGAACCTCTTGTAGAACATGTTTGGCAGGTTTAAACCCTAGTACACTTCCTTTGGGTGGTTCTTAACCAAGACTCCATGCTCGTGACTTGCAACAAACCCTTGATTCATGGTTGATCCGTTCATGTATCCTTAATATCAATGGAACTTGGGTGTTGATAAGGTGTAAACCATAATCCACCAAAATGGATGATTGATATTAAGGATGATATGATCCATCCTATGACCTTTGTTTGGTGTGCTTTGCTTGATCCTTGAGTGTGATTGTTGCATTCATGCACCCATTTTGCATCCATATCATTAATAATGAAGAAAATTCTCAAGGAACTTAAAGGGGTTTTTTTGCAAAATTTTCAGACATGGATAAGCAAAGAAGGAATACCAAGAAGTACAGTTTCAGACAACCAGATTTGAAAGAGTTAAGGAATCTGACATCCTATTGTAGCACCTCAAATTTGCACCTATCATTATACATACAATTTCATATTAGGTCATAGCATATCATGATCCATTGCATAGCATTGCATTGCCTCTTTTGCCTCAAGTGCAAGCCATCAAGAAATTAGGTCAGACTGATCAGGAGATCAGTCAGTCAATCAAGCAAAGGTGTTTCTCAAGGAACCAATGCCCTAGGTTGTGTGCAACAAGTTCACATGACTTGGTGGTCCATTTGAAGTGTTCAAGGCAAGGGTTGAAGGCTCAAAGGTCAGCAGTTCATACACAGACAGTCAAAAGTCAAAGAAAGTCAACTGTCAGTCAAGGCAGTGGATGGTGGTCATTCTTGTGGAATTTGGGCACCATGATCAATAATCAAGAGTTCATACAACTTGGGACATCATTTGAAGTCGAGTCCTCAAAGAATTAGGGTTTGGAAGTCATCAGTCAATGCATAATCAGTCAGAAACCCTAAAAGTCAACTGTTGGTCAACTGTCCATTTAATCAGTGATTTGATGATTGGATTTGGTTTGTGAGAGTTCATTCATGTCCAAATAGTCATCATGTATCATGCCAAACACCATCATGGAAGAATTTGAAGCCAGATCATGAATTTCCCAAAATGGAAACTGGGCCTGTAACTGAAACTTACCAAAAATGGAAAGTTTTGATCCTCAAACTTACATCATGATACAAGCCTCAAATGAATTTTTGCCCAACATGAAAGTTGAAGATCTTGTTCTCCCATTTCCAAAAAGTCCTAGAACTCTCAATTCCCATGTGTGGTTGGCAAGTTATGATCGAATCGATTTCAGAAAATCTTGAACTTCAAAGGGCCATATCTCTCAAACCGTTTGGCCAATTTTGGTGGGGTTTTTTCCTACAAGTCACATTTGATCCCCTCTTTCCAAAAATATAAATTTCATGAGCCAAAACTTCACCAATCAAAATGGCATATTTTGACCTTTTTCATTTAAATGCAAGTTTGACCAAGAGTTGACTTTTTGATTTAAACATTTTTTCAACATTTGGCCAATTGGAACAGCTCATAAATGTCATTTAGAATGTGTTTGCAAAGTCAAAATATGCAGTACATAAGGCCATTGTTTGGTTGCTTGAATTGTAAGAAAGGTACAATTTCACCATACTTGTCTATGCTTCCACCATGCCTTGCCTTGTACCTCAAAAGGACAGCATTGTGCATCATTTTTTCTGTCATTTGTGAACCTAATTAGCAGCCTAACCAACAGCAAAACAAGGGGCCATATTAACTTGCCTAAAATTTGGAAAGTGAAGGTACTTTGCAACCATCCCTCCATGCTTCCACACCTTAATTTGTACTGTCCAACAGCAGACCTAGCAGCATGGTACAACATACTTTTTCTGTCATTTTGGATACACAAAGGGCTGGCATAACAAGAAGAACAAAAAAACTCATTTCAGAGGGACTGATCTTGGCATGTTGTAACTTCTGTCCAAAAATTCCCAAGAACCAAAAGCCTTTGCTTACTTGCAAAACCAAGCCTTGCCTTGTAACCCTGCCATACACAACCACCCTACAACTCATTCCCTAAACCAGCAAGAAAAACTGCATACAACTCATATGATACACTGCATACTGCTAAGTAACAAGGCTTTGCATTACCACTGGCCAATCCCCAAACCAGCAAGAAAAACACCACACCCCTGTCATGAAAGAACCTGCAGCATCCAAGAGCAACTATACTGCATAACAAAAGCCTAGCTCACCCTTGCTGTTGAGGGTCCAGATTTTCCTGTCCAAACTCAAAAAACCACCTCACCTTGCATTTTTCCTGTCCAAGAACAGCAGCAGACCAAGAAGACATATAGCAACAGCAGCAAATCGAAAGCAACAGAACCATTTCCATGCCATGAGAAAACATATAGCAGCAGCCCAGCAGATAGAAATATAGAGCTTCATTCATTCAAACTCACCTTTTTGCATTTTCAAAAATCCTGTCCAAGACTCAAAAGTGAGAATGCTTGGCCTTGCCTCAAAACCAGCATAACAGAACCAACAGTCCTGCCAATCTCTCATTTTTTTTTGTCAAACCAAACCTTGCCAACTTCCAACAGCAGCAGCCTAGCAACCTTCATTTGCAAACATTGTCAAACCCTGCCTTGCAACACATGACCAACCATATTCCACTCATCTTTCATTTACCTTGCTATTAACAGATTTGAAGAAAACTGACAAGGCTCAAAAACCACAAACAACTTTCACTCATTTTCCAACATGATCCTTGCTTGCTATTGGCCTTTGATTTTTCTGTCAAAAACATAACAAGACCCTGCCTTGCAACAGAAACCAACAGCACTTGATTTTGAGGTGATGGCTCTCAGATTCTAAAGACATCCCTGCAGTGCATCTCAAAAACCTGTTAAGACATTGCAAAACAAGGAGGGATCCATCAAAATACATTGGCATTGATTTCTCATTCTGCTGAGATCCAAAAAGGGAACCCTGCCATTTTGCATTTTTGAAACCTTCAGTCCAAAACATCAAGCAACCAAGCCTTGCAATCTGTTTTCCAACATCCTGCAGCATTCAACAACCACCATCCAACTGCAGCAAAAGTCATAAACCTGAACCTGACTTGACCACACCCTCACCATTTCCTGTCATGAAAATGAACTGGCATCATCCAACACAACAAAACCTTGTACTCTAAAACTCCATCTTGCATCTTTCAACTTCATGTCCAAAAACATCAAAGAAGCTGAACGTTGAATTCCATTCCAAGCCTCCACAAGTCAAAGGATTTTTCACCATTCATCATTGGAAGGACCATTGAGCAACTGTCTCACTTCAATAACAACAAACAACATCAAGATCACCACTGTTCCTCCAAATTGGTAAGTTTTCGAGCTCCATGATTTTCCAAATTGATACATGTTTAGTGTAGGTCTTTCAATGCTGAGTATCATGTTGCTTTCCTTTTTGAAAATGATTACTTATCCATGAAGATATATGGTTTTGAAGTTTGATGTTAGAATAGGTTTCTGCTCGATTCTTGACTTTTGTGTGGTTTTAATGAAAATCAATGGTAGATTCTTGTTTGCCATGGCTTGCTGATCATTTCCATGTGTTCAATTTTGATTTTTGGACAAGATTGTGAAATCATGGTTTTTGAACATGAACCCTAGTTCCCAAATCCATTTTTCCAGAATTTCCTCCCCATTTTCGTGTGCATGGCCATTTCTCCCTCCAGCCAATCAAAACATTCCATTTACTGCCCAAAACGACTGTGTTTGGTTAAGTGGATTCAAATATTACAAAAATGCCATTCTTGCTTCATTTATTTCACATTTTTATAACCAACCTTCCAAAATTCATAACTTGCTCATTTTTGATCCAAATTCAATGGGATTTTTTGTGTTGTGTTCATCATGATCTCTACTTTTTTATCATTATTTTTCCAGAATTTTTGGATGAGTGGTTTTTAAATGGTGCTAGGGTTTGTGACATGTGACCAAATTTTGTACATCTTGCCAAAACATTTGTGAAATGATGATACTTTATCCAATGGCTCCCAAATTTTTTGTGCTTAAACTAGACACATTCATGGTGATTTTGGTATAGAGTTTGTGCATTTATCATTTGTGGTTTGTGAGATATGATTTTTTGAACTAGGGTGTGACAAGTTGTGTCACACCATTGATGTCCAACTTCATGATTTTCATTACCATGCTTCTTGGCCTCTAAATGGATTGAAATTTTGCATGAGCCTACTCTTGTATGTCTAGTTTACATGTGAATTTTCTTGGATTTATTTGAACAATTTTCCATTTGTTTGAGATTTTTCTTCCCTGCCTAGTCAAATGTTGACTTTGTGTGACACATGTTCCCATTTCATTTGTGAAATTCTCATACTTTATTAGATGGACATGAAATTTGATATGTGATAACTAGACATATCAAGCTTGGCATTGGTGTTAATCTCATTCATTTCTCATCTGTTTTCAATTTGATATGATTTTTTGAAGTTGACCCATGCTTGTTGACTTTCTTTGTGCATGCTTGAATTTGGTTTGACTTCATGATTTTCATTGACTGCCTTCCTCTCATCCAAATGGGATGAAATTTGACATGCTTACCATGCTATGTGTTAGGTTTGATCATGATTTATTTGGTGATTTTTGGAAAATGTTTAGATTGCTTTTGAGTTAAGTCTTGCTGTTGACTTCTATGAGCTTCTGTTTGTCACACTTTGACCTAATTTGTTCATGAAATGATGATAGTGATTGATATGAATGTGAACCCGATTGGTTTTGTTTCCTAATGGTTTGAACATGATTTTGGATACTTACCCCTTGCTGTTTGGACTTTCTCATTCATTTTTGACCCTAGGCTTGCCCTAGTGGTCTTGGTACTCACTTTTGAGCTTATGTTTTCAGGTTAAGCTACAAATGCTTCAAAGAGATCATTACAATTTGATTGAGCTTGCTTGAATATCATTGTCTAACTTGTTTGTTTTGTAGGTGGCTTGGCTCACATGCCTTAAGCCTTGTGCCTTGCACATTCACTTGCTTGTGTTGACTGGTTGATGTCTGTTTCATTTTGATTTAACTCTGACTTGTATACTAACTGTGCTTGACTGATTTCAGGTACTTTAGTTGCTTTTAGTTCCTTGTGAACTTTTGCTTTGCTTTGATTGTATAAGCAATTTGCATTGAGGTATGTCTCTTTGTCTTCATGTAGTCTGGAAGACCTGGCCTGTTACTTGGCCAGGCAACTGTCTGAAGTCCTCCTTAAGAGGCAATGTTTGTGGATGTTTAATTTTGTCCTTGCATGGAGTCAAAGTCCTCCTAAGTGAAGAGGCAATTGGTGGAAGGTAGGGATATGCAATCTATCCCCCACTATTCAGTGTGTCATCTGCTTTGCTCACACCACTGTGTTGATGCATTACAGATACAAACCCAAGATCTTGTGCAATTGCACAGTTGAGTCAGTTCTAAATGTATAGAAGGGTTCCCACTTTCTGAACCCATACATTCTTGTCTTGAAGCTCTCCCAGGCCAGGGATAAGAGCTGTGAGGTCTCATCCTCACTTCATCCTTTCATCTGCTTCACCTTAGCCCCTCAATGGCAAGGTTAAGAGCACATTCACCCCGTTCCAGAGGTTTGTTTGTCGAGGTTGATATGACCCCTTGACTAAAACCTAACCCTTGTTTGAGCCATTTGTTTGTGTATAGCGTGTGCTATCTGTGCTTGTAGGATTGTTTGACTTGCTTCCTGTGCAAGATAGGATTGTTTGACTTGCTTCCTGTGCAAGTTAGGATTAGTTTAGACTTGCTTCCTGTGCAAGTTAGGTTTTGCTTGGCTTGCTTCCTGTGCAAGTTAAGTATGTGTGGCTTGCTCCCTGTGTGAGCCATACTTAGGATAGGTTGGCCCTTGTGCCATTTAGCTAGAAACCTTAACTTAGGGATGATTTGCATGATAACATCTAGGCTCGAGTCGTAGTCTCCCTAGTGTTGTGTCTCCCTCTGTTATCTGGTTAGGCTAGTCCTTTATCCCTCTGTAGGGGAACTACATCGCCCTGATCTTCATACCAGATGAAGTATGTAGGCAGGAGATTGAGCTGATCTCTCCGGGCGCCCCTTTTCTTTCTTTTGTGTGTGTTGTCTGACCTTTGCTAGGCTCGAGTTTGCAACTCCTTAGCATTTGCTGTCTGTCTGTTTGTGTGTGTTTGACAGTTATAGGCTGAGTCCCCGACTCCCTATCAACCTGTTATGTTGTTGTGTGCTTGGAAGCCGATGTAAGTCCATCGAGTGGCATTTGGGTTCCAGCGTGCGTGTGTTTAGGTTCGGATGCTGATATAAGTCCAGTGATTGGCATTCAGGCTCCATGTTTGCCTTCTTGAGTGCGTTTTGGTTCGGATGCTGATGTAAGTCCAGTGATTGGCATTCGGGCTCCACGTTTGCCTTTGCCTTTGTCTTGTTTGTGTGCGTGTCAGCCGAGCTACGAATGCTCTGATTCTTCTCTCGTCCGAGAAGATACGTATGCATAGGATGCGACATCCTAGCGAGCATGTGTTGTTTCCCCAGTCCGAACTACTTCGACTCTGATGTCTATGCCTGATAGACTAAGTAGGCCCAGGATGTGACATCCTGCCGAGTCAGTCTCAGTCAGTTTCTTTTGTCTCTTTTCAGCCAGTGTGTGTGAGTGTGAGCAGTGTTTAGCAACCAATTTATCCTTCCTTTTGTGCGTGGATCCCGTAGAGTACGACGGATGCGTAGGGGTGCTAATACCTTCCCTTCGCATAACCGACTCCCGATCCCATTCTCTTTGGTCGCGAGACCATGTCTTTTCCTAGGTTTACTCTGAGCGTTTCCTTTCCCTCTTTTGGGATAAATAACGCACGGTGGCGGCTCTGTTGTTCTTTCTTTTCCCGCCGGTTTTTCGCGCGATGCGACAGCTGGCGACTCTGCTGGGGATATAGAGAAGTTGACCTATGCTGGTCCATCTTCCCTAAGCGAGTCTCTCCTAGCGCTCTCTAGGATTAAGGTTTTGGTTGTTTTCTGCTTGTTGTATTTTATTGCATTCATTGTATATATGTACATTTATTGTTTGCATTGATTGTGTGCATTGATGTTTGCATTCATATTCATTATTCATTACTGGCTGGCTGTCTGTTTTTCTCTGTGTGGGGGGGGAGTCAGTTGAGGTAAAAGGCCCAATACCCAGGCTATGAGTGAAATCTAGGAAACCTAGGAATAGAGTGATTCATGGGAAGCGGGTGGTGTACGCCACTTAGCGGAACATTGATATCACGAGCAGTTCAGACCCTGGTGGGATATTATCGGTGCATACATCGGGTGTGCACAGGATGATATTCTGCGAAAGGTTATTTATGCTGCGTTTCTCTCGACCTTACCCTGGCCTAGACTACACCCGTGAGTGGGGAAGGGTTGATCATTACAGGTACCGTTGGTGACTCTTGGTTCTGTTGGTGACTTTGAATTCAGACAACAGTGTATTCAGTTGACCTTGGGTTTTCAAGTTGGATTTGGGTTCTGATTTGACTGAAGCTTCAACCTAGTGATCAGAGTTTGCACAACCAGCCAGTCCAGTCTGCATCATTTGCATCATAGCATATTTATTTTTCAAAAGAAACGCAATGAAAAAAAATCAAAAAAAAAAGAAAAAAAGAAGGAAAAAGAAAAGAAAAAAAAACTAATCTCTGCATGCATATCATTTCTCAGGTACATTCCAGAGCTTGGTCTGCTAAGAGAGATGGCAACAGTCCCAGAGCTGAAGCGGAAGACTTGTGTCTACAATTTTCACCGGGAGCCTTTGACATCTCTGATTGAGTTGAGCAGTTTGGTAACCAGTGATCATCAGAGGGGTTTCATTGATCAGTTTGGGGATATCCTGACAGTGTTGAAGACAGTAGTTGATCCAGTGCCGCTGCAGACACTTCTTCAGTTCTATGACCCGGAGCTTAGATGTTTTACTTTCCAGGACTACCAGTTGGCGCCTACTCTCGAGGAGTATTCTATCCTATTGGGTGTCCCTATTCAGCATCAGGTTCCTTTTTTGGACGTCCCAAAAGAAGTTGACTTCAGGGTGATTGCCAGAGCTCTCCGGTTGAGTGTCAAAGAAGTTTGTGATAATTGGAAGCCCTGTGGGGAAGTAGTGGGTCTGCCATTGAAGTTTCTGTTGAGAGTTGCTAGAGATGAAGCCGAGAAGGGGAATTGGGAAGTTTTTCGTGCCCAGCTTGCTGCTATGATCTATGGGATCGTCCTATTCCCAAGCATGCCCAATTTCATTGACCATGCAGCTATCAGTATCTTCATTGGAGGGAATCCAGTCCCTACCCTGTTAGCAGACACTTACTATGCTATTCACAGTAGGCATGGTAAGGGTGGAGCCATCAGGTGCTGTCTACCTCTTCTGCTCAGATGGTTCTTGTCTCTTCTGCCAGCTAGTGGACCATTTGTGGATACCCAGAGCACTCTTAGGTGGACTCAGAGGGTCACGTCACTCACCTCCTATGACATCAGATGGCAGTCTTACCGGATGGATGTAAAGGATGTTGTTATGAGTTGTGGAGAATTCCCGAACGTGCCACTCGTGGGGACCAAAGGTTGTATAAACTATAATCCAGTTCTTTCTCTGCGTCAGTTGGGATTCGTTATGAGTAGAAGGCCACTTGAAGCTGAGGTAGTTGAGAGTGTGTTTTTTGAGAAGCGTACTGACCCTGTTAGATTGGAGCAGATAGGGAGAGCTTGGAAGTCTATTGGTGTGAAGGATGGGTCCGTCTTAGGGAAGAAGTTTGCCATTGCCATGCCCGGTTACACTGATTGGGTAAAGAAGAGAGTGGAAACTTTGCTGCTACCCTACGATAGGATGGAGCCGTTGCAAGAGCAACCACCTTTGATTCTTGCTGATAGTGTGCCTGCTGAGCACTATAAGCAAGCCCTGATGGAGAGTCGTCTTCTGAGAGAGAAGGAGCAAGATACCCGGATGGAGCTGTACAAAGCCAAAGCTGATAGGTTGCACTTGGCCCATCAACTCAGGGAAGTGCAAGGAGAAGATGCTAGCAGAGCAGGGAGCAAAAAGAGATCTTACAAGGAGATGGAATCCATGTTGGATACAGAGCATAGGGAGTGTTTGAGGTTGCAGAGAGCAGAAGTCAACTATCAGAAGAAGATCAGAGACCTAGAAAAGCAACTCAAGGACAAAGACGCTCAGTTGAAGAAAGAGATGGAGATGAGACAGAAATCAGAGGACCATCTTGGAGGAGAAGTCTTGGAGCTTAGAAGACAACTGAAGGAGAAAATCACCCCTCTACCAGAATGTTCAGAATGCACACTATTGATAGACCAGTGCCATTACCTGAAGACCCTCATTCCGGAAGACCGTCTGTCTTAGATAGTATCTTTGTTGTATTTTGTTGAGAATCACCTCCAGGCTTGTTGGAAGGGATTCATTTGCTTGTACTCCGCCTTTTGGATCTTTTTGTTGAGAATCACCTCCAGGCTTGTTGGATGGGATTCATTTCTTTGTACTCTGTTTATTCGGATGTTTTGTCGACTTGGTTGTATGACCTGTTTACCCTTATTTATAGATAAGGATGTCAGTATTTCCCTGTTGTTCTATTATTTCCCTGTATCTGTTGTTCTCTTGTTACTACAGGTTGCCATCTTTTCAGGATGGGTCAGGCTCTTTGAATGCCTGAGAAATGAGCATATCATGTGCATCATACGCATCATTTAGCATCATACTCATCTCATTTGCATAACAGGTGTTCTTGTGCCGACTTCTCACTGTGATTCCTGTGTCCAGGCAGGATAGCTGATCAAAGACCGCATCGCTACTCAACGAGACTCAACCATCAGAGGAATATGGATCAGGTACAAACTGAGTTAGCTGAGATGAGGGCTAACATGGCCCAGTTCATGCACATGATGCAAGGGGTTGCGCAAGGACAAGAAGAACTCCGAGCTCTAGTTCAGAGGCAAGAAGCTGCAACTCCACCGCCCAACCATGCTCCGCCAGAGGGAGGCCCGGTCAATGATAACGATGCTGCTGCTGCCATTCCCGTCAACAACTATGCTGTAGGTGATGAGTTGGGGGGTATTCGAATCAACGGTCAACCTATTGTTCCAGATGCTGCTAATGCCAGAGTCATTCATGCTCCGGCCCGTAACAGAATGCCGATCGTTGATAGACAAGAAGATTTGTTCTCTATGCTCAGCGAAGACGGAGATGTTCCGGGAAGAAATGATGCGAGAGATCGTAAAGTTGAGGCCCTTTCTGAGAAGATTAGAGCTATGGAATGTCAGAACTCCCTCGGTTTTGATGTTACCAACATGGGATTAGTTGAAGGTCTGAGAATCCCGTACAAGTTCAAGGCACCGTCATTTGACAAATACAACGGTACCTCCTGCCCTCGCACCCACGTGCAGGCCTACTTCAGGAAGATATCCGCATACACTGACGACGAGAAGATGTGGATGTACTTTTTCCAAGACAGCCTATCTGGGGCGTCTTTGGACTGGTACATGGAATTGAAGAGAGATTCTATCAGATGCTGGAGGGATTTGGGTGAAGCATTCCTCAGACAGTACAAACATAACATGGACATGGCACCGAGCCGGACTCAGCTGCAGAGTCTTTGTCAGAAATCCAATGAAAGTTTCAAGGAGTATGCCCAGAGGTGGCGTGAACTGGCTGCTAGAGTTCAACCCCCTATGCTGGAGAGGGAGTTGACAGATATGTTTATCGGTACTCTTCAAGGTGTGTTTATGGACCGGATGGGGAGCTGCCCATTCGGTAGTTTTTCTGATGTCGTCATCTGTGGCGAAAGAACTGAAAGTTTAATCAAAACTGGGAAGATTCAAGATGCTGGTTCCTCTTCTTCTAAGAAACCGTTTGCTGGGGCACCTCGCCGTAGAGAAGGAGAGACCAATGCTGTACAACACAGAGGGGGTGTGTACAGAGCAAATGCAAACATAGATCAATATCGTCCGGTAGCTGCAGTGACCATTCCTGCACCTCAACCTCGTCAACAACAACAAAGGGTTCAACAACCGCAACAACAACAACAGCAACAACAGCAACGTCCTTTTCAGCCAAGGCAGAGATTGCAGCCTGATAGAAGATTTGACCCGTTACCAATGTCTTGCGCAGAATTGTTACCCGAGCTACTCCGGCTAGGGTTTGTTGAATTGCGTACCATGGCTCCGCCTACAGTATTGCCTCCTGGATACGACGCCAACGTCCGTTGTGACTTTCACTCTGGGGCACCAGGGCATCATACTGAGAAGTGTCGAGCTCTCCAGCACAAGGTCCAAGATTTGATCGATGCCAAGGCGATCAACTTCGCTCCAGTGCCTAACGTCGTAAACAACCCTATGCCTCAGCATGGTGGGCATAGAGTGAACAATATTGAGGGAAAAGAAGCTGAAGATCTGGTTGTTAATATTGATGATGTTCAGACTTCTCTGCTAGTTGTGAAGAGCTGTCTGCTGAATGAGGGTGTCTACCCGGGCTGTGATGAGGATTGTGTGGGCTGTGCAGAATCTGAGAATGGTTGCGACCAGTTAAGGGCCGATATCCAGGGTATGATGGATGAAGGTTGTTTGCAATTCAGTAGGGCTGTAAAAGATCGTGGAACAGTGTCAACTATCACCATTTACTTTAAACCGTCTGAAGAACGTGGACAAAGGGTCGTCAGTGCACCTGCAACAAATGGTACCCCAGTTACCATTCCCGTGCCTGTAACCATCAGTGCTCCAACTACTATCGTTGCGTCTGGAAGAAGGGCTGTTGAGAATAGTAAAGCTGTGCCGTGGAAGTATGATAACGCTCACCGCAGTTACAGAAGGGTTGAAAGTCAGACGAAACCAGTGAATCAAACTCCAGTGACAATTGGTTTACCGAATAGAATTCCTGCAACTGTTGGTCCAGCTGTGGATAATGTAGGGGGTCCAGGAGGTTTTACCAGAAGCGGTCGTCTGTTCGCACCGCAGCCTTTGAGGGACAATAATGCTGAAGCTCTCGCCAAAGCAAAGGGTAAGCAAGCTGTGGTTGAGGAAGAGCCTGTTCAGAGGGAAGCGCCCGAGGGGTCATTTGAGAAAGACGTGGAGGAGTTTATGAAGATGATCAAGAAGAGTGACTACAAGATTGTAGATCAGTTGAATCAAACTCCATCCAAGATTTCTATACTTTCACTGTTGTTGTGTTCTGAAGCACACCGTAATGCCTTGTTGAAGATGCTGAATCTGGCTTACGTACCTCAGGAGATTTCTGTCAATCAACTGGAGGGTGTGATGGCCAATGTGAGCACCAGGCATGGAGTAGGATTCACCAGCTTAGACTTACCGCCTGAAGGGAAAAACCATAACAAAGCCTTGCACATCACCATGGAGTGCAAGGGGGCAGTGTTGTCTCACGTATTGGTGGACACCGGGTCGTCGCTAAATGTGTTACCAAAGCAGATTCTGAGGAAGATTGATGCGGAAGGGTTTGTGCTTAATCCCAGTGACCTGATCGTTCGTGCTTTCGACGGATCCAAACGTTCTGTGTGTGGGGAAGTTACCTTGCCTGTGAAAATAGGTCCTGAGGTATTCGATATCATCTTCTATGTTATGGACATCCAGCCCGCCTATAGTTGTTTGTTGGGGCGTCCATGGATTCATGCAGCAGGGGCAGTCTCGTCGACTCTCCATCAAAAGCTCAAGTATGTCTGGAACGGTCAGATTGTGACTGTGTGCGGTGAAGAAGAGATTCTGGTGAGTCATCTATCCTCGTTCAAATATGTTGAGGTGGATGGTGAGATCCACGAAACCTTATGCCAGGCATTTGAGACTGTGGCTCTTGAGAAGGTGGCGTACGCTGAGCAGAGGAAGCCTGGTGCTTCGATCACTTCTTACAAGCAGGCTAAGGAGGTTGTTGATTCTGGCAAAGCTGAAGGCTGGGGCAAGATGGTGGATTTGCCTATCAAAGAAGACAAATTTGGCGTTGGTTATGAGCCTCTCCGAGCAGATCAGAATGGTCAAGCGGGTCCGAGTACCTTTACCAGCGCTGGGCTGATGAATCATGGCGACGTCTCTGCAACCAGTAGTGAAGACTGTGGCAGTAACTGTGATCTGGACAACTGGGTTCGCCCGTGTGCACCAGGGGGGTCTATCAACAACTGGACGGCTGAAGAAGTGGTTCAAGTTACTCTTCTGACAGAGTAATTTTCTGTTGTTTTGTCATTTTGCATGAAAATCCTACGTTCTGCCCAAGGCGTAGTGATTCATTTTGTAGGGCCTCATCATGTTTTAAATGATTATCATTAATGAAGGACATTTTTTGCAATCAAACTTTGTGATCCCTGTTTTTCTATTTTTCGTTTTCACTTTTTCAAAACAATAAAACTGGCAATGTTTTTGTTTCTTGTGACTTCTTGAACTCTTTTTCTAAAACAAAGCATTAAACATGCAGAAGCGATCTTATGGCATTCACTATGAACAGTTCTGTTATGGCTCAGTATGATTTCGATAATCCCATCTACCAAGCTGAAGAGGAGAGTGAGGAAGACTGTGAACTCCCTGCAGAATTGGCCAGATTGCTGAAGCAGGAGGAAAGGGTCATCCAACCTCATCAGGAGGAGTTGGAAACTATTAATTTGGGTACTGAGGACGCCAAAAGAGAAATCAAGATTGGGGCTGCTTTAGAGGACTCTGTCAAGAGGAGGCTGATTGAGATGCTGAGAGAATATGTGGAAGTGTTCGCCTGGTCGTATCAAGATATGCCTGGTTTAGATACAGACATTGTAATGCACCGATTACCTCTTAGAGAAGGATGTCCTTCGGTCAAGCAGAAGCTTCGTAGAACGAGTCCTGACATGGCAACTAAGATCAAGGAAGAGGTTCAGAAGCAGTGGGATGCGGGTTTTTTAGCTGTTACCAGTTATCCACCGTGGGTGGCCAACATCGTTCCTGTACCGAAGAAGGATGGTAAAGTCAGGATGTGTGTCGATTACCGGGATTTGAATAGAGCAAGTCCGAAAGATGATTTCCCATTACCTCACATTGATGTATTGGTTGATAATACGGCTCAATCCTCGGTATTCTCTTTCATGGACGGTTTCTCCGGATATAATCAGATAAAGATGGCGCCAGAGGACATGGAAAAGACGACATTCATTACACCTTGGGGCACGTTCTGCTATAAGGTGATGCCATTTGGGCTGAAGAATGCTGGTGCTACCTATCAGAGGGCAATGACGACTCTTTTTCATGACATGATGCACAAAGAAATTGAAGTGTACGTAGATGATATGATTGCGAAGTCGCAGACAGAAGAGGAGCACCTGGTTAATTTGCAGAAGTTGTTTGACCGGTTGAGAAAGTTCAAGCTGAGGTTGAATCCGAACAAGTGTACGTTTGGGGTGAGATCAGGGAAGCTGTTAGGCTTCATTGTCAGTGAGAAAGGGATTGAGGTTGATCCAGCGAAAGTCAAAGCTATTCAAGAGATGCCTGAACCGAAAACGGAGAAGCAAGTCCGTGGGTTTTTAGGGAGATTGAACTACATTGCAAGGTTCATATCTCACCTAACTGCCACGTGTGAACCAATTTTCAAATTGCTAAGAAAGAATCAAGCAATCAAGTGGAATGATGATTGTCAGAAAGCCTTTGACAAGATTAAGGAGTATTTGCAGAAACCTCCAATCCTTATACCTCCAGTTCCAGGGAGACCTCTGATAATGTACCTGTCAGTGACTGAGAACTCGATGGGGTGTGTATTGGGACAGCATGACGAGTCTGGTCGAAAAGAGCATGCCATATACTACCTTAGCAAAAAGTTTACCGACTGTGAAACAAGATATTCACTGCTCGAGAAAACTTGCTGTGCTTTGGCCTGGGCTGCTCGCTGACTGAGACAGTATATGTTGAACCATACTACCTTATTGATTTCTAAGATGGATCCAGTAAAATACATCTTTGAGAAGCCAGCTCTCACCGGACGCGTTGCTCGTTGGCAGATGATTCTAACAGAATATGACATTCAGTACACGTCGCAGAAGGCCATCAAAGGTAGTATTCTGTCAGACTACCTCGCCGAACAACCGATTGAAGATTATCAGCCTATGATGTTTGAATTCCCTGACGAAGACATCATGTATCTTAAAATGAAAGATTGCGAAGAGCCTCTTGTCGAGGAAGGACCGGACCCGGATGACAAATGGACACTGATGTTTGATGGGGCTGTGAATATGAATGGTAATGGTGTTGGGGCAGTATTGATCAATCCTAAAGGTGCTCATATACCCTTTTCTGCCAGATTGACGTTCGACGTCACCAACAACGAAGCTGAGTATGAGGCTTGTATCATGGGGATAGAAGAAGCCATTGATCTGAGGATCAAAACTCTTGATATATTTGGAGATTCCGCTCTAGTGGTCAACCAAGTCAATGGAGATTGGAATACGAATCAACCGCATTTGATTCCGTATAGAGATTACACCAGAAGAATACTGACGTTCTTCAAGAAGGTGAAGTTGTATCATGTCCCCCGGGATGAGAATCAGATGGCTGATGCTTTGGCTACTTTGTCGTCTATGATCAAAGTTCATTGGTGGAATCATGTGCCACATGTTGCGGTGAATCGACTCGAGAGGCCTGCGTATGTGTTTGCAGCCGAGTCTGTTGTGATTGAAGAGAAGCCATGGTATTATGACATCAAGAATTTCCTCAAGACTCAGGAGTATCCTGAAGGTGCGTCGAAGAATGACAAGAAAACCCTGAGGAGGCTAGCTGGAAGCTTCTATTTGAATCAGGATGATGTGTTGTATAAGAGAAACTTTGACATGGTCTTGCTCAGATGCGTGGACAGACCCGAGGCAGACATGTTAATGCAGGAAGTTCATGAAGGTTCCTTCGGTACTCATGCCGGCGGACATGCAATGGCTAAGAAATTATTGAGAGCGGGTTATTATTGGATGACTATGGAATCCGATTGTTTCAAGTATGCTCGGAAGTGTCATAAGTGTCAAATCTATGCTGATAAGGTGCACGTACCACCAAGCCCTCTGAATGTCATGAATTCGCCTTGGCCGTTTGCCATGTGGGGCATTGATATGATTGGAAAGATTGAGCCTACTGCTTCGAATGGACATCGTTTCATCTTGGTTGCGATTGACTATTTCACCAAATGGGTAGAAGCAGCTTCCTATGCTAACGTTACCAAACAAGTGGTTACCCGGTTCATCAAGAAAGAAATCATCTGTCGTTATGGAGTTCCTGAGAGAATCATCACTGACAATGGTTCGAATCTCAATAACAAGATGATGAAAGAGCTTTGTAAAGATTTCAAGATTGAACATCACAATTCTTCTCCTTACAGACCGAAGATGAATGGTGCTGTAGAAGCGGCAAACAAGAATATCAAGAAGATTGTGCAGAAGATGGTCGTTACGTACAAGGATTGGCATGAGATGCTGCCTTTCGCTTTGCATGGGTACCGTACCTCAGTACGTACGTCGACCGGGGCAACCCCTTACTCCCTTGTGTATGGTATGGAAGCTGTTCTACCTGTTGAAGTGGAGATTCCTTCTCTGAGAGTTTTATTGGATGTCAAGTTAGACGAAGCCGAGTGGATTCGAACAAGGTTTAACGAGTTGAGCCTTATCGAGGAGAGACGGCTAGCAGCTGTATGTCATGGACAGTTGTATCAGAGAAGGATGAAGCGAGCCTTTGATCAGAAAGTGCGTCCTCGAAGCTATCAGATCGGTGATCTAGTTTTGAAGAGGATCCTCCCTCCCGGTGCAGACAACAGGGGCAAGTGGACTCCTAATTACGAAGGTCCATATGTTGTGAAGAAGGTATTCTCCGGTGGAGCCTTGATGCTTGCAACTATGGATGGTGAAGACTTTCCGTCTCCTGTTAACTCAGATGTAGTAAAAAAATACTTCGCATAAATTGACCCGCTGGACAAAAAGAATAAAAGAGTCCATGCAAAAATGGGCATCCCGACGAACCAAAAAACAGAAAGAAAAAGGTTCGGGCAAAAATTAGGGATAAAATGAAAAGAACTTGTACACCCGGTAAGTCGAAAACCCGCAAGGGCGGCTTAGGCAAAAATGGGTATCCCGGTGGATTGAAAACCCGAAAGGGCGATCCAGGCAAAAGTTAGGGATTAAAGCGAAGACTACAGTCTGAGTTGTCTGTACTTCATCAAGCTTTGTCATCTGCCATCTCGAAAGATGTGATCCGTCCAGTCATTCTTCTCAGAAAGCAAGGAGTTGGGAGGAAAACTGATGATCTGTGAGTTATAACAGAATTGGGAAATAGTGGATGCCGTGTTCACATTGCCATTAGGATAGATTTTTTCCTTTTGTGCGCAATTACCTCTTTCTAGGAATTGCTTCCCAATGTATTTGCCTCTTCAGGCACATTTTCATATCAATAAAAGTCGTTATTCAGATAAATGGCTCTTTTGTTTTTATTTTTACTGTTTTGTTTGCAAAATGTCCAAATTTTTGATAAGCATTGCATATAAAAACGTGAAGGCTACACAATAACGTGCAGAAAGATAAAACATTTGAAAATCATTTTGAATGTTGAGGACACTTGAGCGTATCTTGTCCATGTATCCCCTGGGGGCATTTTGTTGTGCTGTTTTTTTTGTCATCCGTGAGGACGTTTCCTCAACAGATATTCTCCCCAAGCAAGTTTGGAAGCTATCAGAGCTATGTTCCCCCCGCGAAGACGTCTGTGGATAGCGCCTTCTATTCCCCAACAGATCTAAGGATTGCCTATCCCCAGCAAGCCTGTATTTGCCGATTTCCTCCCCGAGTGAGGCAGGTTCATTGAAACTTATCTCCAGCATTTATTCTACCCGTGGATTGAAGGATATCCCCAGCGGAGTTTACCTTTTTCCAGCAGCAGTGCTATTCTTCAATATGAGTGTGAAGTCGCTTTACCATTCCTCAAGCAGAGTTCCCCGCAGAATATTTCTCCAAGAGGAGTCTTCCCACAGAGTCAGAGTATCTGATCATTTCGGCTCCCTAGCCAGGGTTCATTTGCATTTTGCATGTAGTAATCATTGCATCCTCAAAAAATTGCGTAGCATTCCCATTCAATATGGAGCATTACGCCATAGAAAAATTCAAACATATGCATTCATGTGTTAACTTCACCAGACCGTATCCCCGGCAGAGGTGGATCATTTCATTCAACCAGTACAGCAAGACTGCTACAGTTGCTCTTGACGGCATTCAGAATTGTTTATTCCCCACAGAGGTTTATTTCCTCACCCGATGGTGACAGAAAGTTTGTTTTTCCTCAGTGAGACCCCCAGCAAGTGGTCAACCTTGCCTTGACATATCTCAGATGTCGTTCTTGTGATACCAGTAAGTGTCATGCTAGCGCCCGCGTGTGTTTCTTTGTTTGGTGTCGGTAAACACCATTGTTTCGGTGTCTGTAAACATCGAGTATTCTCCCCAGTCATCAGTAAATGTCTGGTCATCATTTTTGGTGTCGGTAAACACCATTGTTTCGGTGTCTGTAAACATCGAGTATTCTCTCCAGTCATCAGTAAATGTCTGGCCATCTTTTTTTTGGTGTCTGTAAACACCATTGCTTCGGTGTCTGTAAACATCGAGTCTCACCCCAGTCATCGGTAAATGTCTGGTCATTTTTGATGTCGGTAAACATCATCTTTCGATGTCTGTAAACATCGAGTCTCCACCCAGTCATCGGTAAATGTCTGGTCATTTTTTTGGTGTCGGTAAACGCCATTGCTTCGGTGTCGGTAAACATCGAGTCCTTTTCGTCAGTCATCGGTAAATGTCTGACAATCCCCAGCTAGAAATCCCCAGTAGAGTCATCTGTAAATGTCCTATCTGGTTTCCAGTTGCAAATATCTGTATCTCCCCAATAAAAGTCTCACCCCAGTCATCGGTAAATGTCTGGTCATTTCTTTGGATGTCGGTAAACATCATCTTTCGATGTCGGTAAACATCGAGTCTCATCCCAGTCATCGGTAAATGTCTGGTCATTTCTTTGGATGTCGGTAAACATCATCTTTCGATGTCAGTAAACATCGAGTCTCATCCCAGTCATCGGTAAATGTCTGGTCAATAAAATCCAAATCCCCAGAAGTCGTCGGTAAACGTCTTGTCTGGTATCACCACAAAGATTTTGTTCCTCCCCAAGTGGAAACGCCATCGGTAAATGGCCCCGTTTTCTTCGATATCGGTAAATATCGAATTCCCAGTTGCAGTAGCCATCGGTAAATGGTCTTGCTAAGTTGACATCGGTAAATGTCCAGTTTCTTTGAAGCCACCATCGGTAAATGGTCTTGCTTCCTTTCTACATCAAAATCTGTTTCCCAGCAGCCATCGGTAAATGGTCTGGCTGAAGTTGATATCGGTAAATATCAAATTCTAACCATCGGTAAATGGTTTTGCTTTTCAGAATTTTGTTTCCCAGCAGCCATCGGTAAATGGTCTGGCTGAAGTTGATATCGGTAAATATCAAGGTCCCAGTTTTAACCATCGGTAAATGGTTTTGCTTTTCAGAAATTTGTTTTCCCCAGCCGCCATCGGTAAATGGTCGTGCTGAAGTTGATATCGGTAAATATCAAGGTTCCAGTTCTTCAACCATCGGTAAATGGTTTTGCTTTTCTGAAGTTGTCAATTGCAGGTGTCATCGGTAAATGACATGGTTCCTTTTGTATCATATCCAGTCGGTGCAAATTCTACGGTTCTTTGGTATTCAATCCCTGTTTACCCTGAAAGTCTGACAGCCGTTGCTATCATCCATTCGGGTTCCCAGCTGATTGAATAGGGGCAGCTGTAGCACCTCAAATTTGCACCTATCATTATACATACAATTTCATATTAGGTCATAGCATATCATGATCCATTGCATAGCATTGCATTGCCTCTTTTGCCTCAAGTGCAAGCCATCAAGAAATTAGGTCAGACTGATCAGGAGATCAGTCAGTCAATCAAGCAAAGGTGTTTCTCAAGGAACCAATGCCCTAGGTTGTGTGCAACAAGTTCACATGACTTGGTGGTCAATTTGAAGTGTTCAAGGCAAGGGTTGAAGGCTCAAAGGTCAGCAGTTCATACACAGACAGTCAAAAGTCAAAGAAAGTCAACTGTCAGTCAAGGCAGTGGATGGTGGTCATTCTTGTGGAATTTGGGCACCATGATCAATAATCAAGAGTTCATACAACTTGGGACATCATTTGAAGTCGAGTCCTCAAAGAATTAGGGTTTGGAAGTCATCAGTCAATGCATAATCAGTCAGAAACCCTAAAAGTCAACTGTTGGTCAACTGTCCATTTAATCAGTGATTTGATGATTGGATTTGGTTTGTGAGAGTTCATTCATGTCCAAATAGTCATCATGTATCATGCCAAACACCATCATGGAAGAATTTGAAGCCAGATCATGAATTTCCCAAAATGGAAACTGGGCCTGTAACTGAAACTTACCAAAAATGGAAAGTTTTGATCCTCAAACTTACATCATGATACAAGCCTCAAATGAATTTTTGCCCAACATGAAAGTTGAAGATCTTGTTCTCCCATTTCCAAAAAGTCCTAGAACTCTCAATTCCCATGTGTGGTTGGCAAGTTATGATCGAATCGATTTCAGAAAATCTTGAACTTCAAAGGGCCATATCTCTCAAACCGTTTGGCCAATTTTGGTGGGGTTTTTTCCTACAAGTCACATTTGATCCCCTCTTTCCAAAAATATAAATTTCATGAGCCAAAACTTCACCAATCAAAATGGCATATTTTGACCTTTTTCATTTAAATGCAAGTTTGACCAAGAGTTGACTTTTTGATTTAAACATTTTTTCAACATTTGGCCAATTGGAACAGCTCATAAATGTCATTTAGAATGTGTTTGCAAAGTCAAAATATGCAGTACATAAGGCCATTGTTTGGTTGCTTGAATTGTAAGAAAGGTACAATTTCACCATACTTGTCTATGCTTCCACCATGCCTTGCCTTGTACCTCAAAAGGACAGCATTGTGCATCATTTTTTCTGTCATTTGTGAACCTAATTAGCAGCCTAACCAACAGCAAAACAAGGGGCCATATTAACTTGCCTAAAATTTGGAAAGTGAAGGTACTTTGCAACCATCCCTCCATGCTTCCACACCTTAATTTGTACTGTCCAACAGCAGACCTAGCAGCATGGTACAACATACTTTTTCTGTCATTTTGGATACACAAAGGGCTGGCATAACAAGAAGAACAAAAAAACTCATTTCAGAGGGACTGATCTTGGCATGTTGTAACTTCTGCCCAAAAATTCCCAAGAACCAAAAGCCTTTGCTTACTTGCAAAACCAAGCCTTGCCTTGTAACCCTGCCATACACAACCACCCTACAACTCATTCCCTAAACCAGCAAGAAAAACTGCATACAACTCATATGATACACTGCATACTGCTAAGTAACCAGGCTTTGCATTACCACTGGCCAATCCCCAAACCAGCAAGAAAAACACCACACCCCTGTCATGAAAGAACCTGCAGCATCCAAGAGCAACTATACTGCATAACAAAAGCCTAGCTCACCCTTGCTGTTGAGGGTCCAGATTTTCCTGTCCAAACTCAAAAAACCACCTCACCTTGCATTTTTCCTGTCCAAGAACAGCAGCAGACCAAGAAGACATATAGCAACAGCAGCAAATCGAAAGCAACAGAACCATTTCCATGCCATGAGAAAACATATAGCAGCAGCCCAGCAGATAGAAATATAGAGCTTCATTCATTCAAACTCACCTTTTTGCATTTTCAAAAATCCTGTCCAAGACTCAAAAGTGAGAATGCTTGGCCTTGCCTCAAAACCAGCATAACAGAACCAACAGTCCTGCCAATCTCTCATTTTTTTTTGTCAAACCAAACCTTGCCAACTTCCAACAGCAGCAGCCTAGCAACCTTCATTTGCAAACATTGTCAAACCCTGCCTTGCAACACATGACCAACCATATTCCACTCATCTTTCATTTACCTTGCTATTAACAGATTTGAAGAAAACTGACAAGGCTCAAAAACCACAAACAACTTTCACTCATTTTCCAACATGATCCTTGCTTGCTATTGGCCTTTGATTTTTCTGTCAAAAACATAACAAGACCCTGCCTTGCAACAGAAACCAACAGCACTTGATTTTGAGGTGATGGCTCTCAGATTCTAAAGACATCCCTGCAGTGCATCTCAAAAACCTGTTAAGACATTGCAAAACAAGGAGGGATCCATCAAAATACATTGGCATTGATTTCTCATTCTGCTGAGATCCAAAAAGGGAACCCTGCCATTTTGCATTTTTGAAACCTTCAGTCCAAAACATCAAGCAACCAAGCCTTGCAATCTGTTTTCCAACATCCTGCAGCATTCAACAACCACCATCCAACTGCAGCAAAAGTCATAAACCTGAACCTGACTTGACCACACCCTCACCATTTCCTGTCATGAAAATGAACTGGCATCATCCAACACAACAAAACCTTGTACTCTAAAACTCCATCTTGCATCTTTCAACTTCATGTCCAAAAACATCAAAGAAGCTGAACGTTGAATTCCATTCCAAGCCTCCACAAGTCAAAGGATTTTTCACCATTCATCATTGGAAGGACCATTGAGCAACTGTCTCACTTCAATAACAACAAACAACATCAAGATCACCACTGTTCCTCCAAATTGGTAAGTTTTCGAGCTCCATGATTTTCCAAATTGATACATGTTTAGTGTAGGTCTTTCAATGCTGAGTATCATGTTGCTTTCCTTTTTGAAAATGATTACTTATCCATGAAGATATATGGTTTTGAAGTTTGATGTTAGAATAGGTTTCTGCTCGATTCTTGACTTTTGTGTGGTTTTAATGAAAATCAATGGTAGATTCTTGTTTGCCATGGCTTGCTGATCATTTCCATGTGTTCAATTTTGATTTTTGGACAAGATTGTGAAATCATGGTTTTTGAACATGAACCCTAGTTCCCAAATCCATTTTTCCAGAATTTCCTCCCCATTTTCGTGTGCATGGCCATTTCTCCCTCCAGCCAATCAAAACATTCCATTTACTGCCCAAAACGACTGTGTTTGGTTAAGTGGATTCAAATATTACAAAAATGCCATTCTTGCTTCATTTATTTCACATTTTTATAACCAACCTTCCAAAATTCATAACTTGCTCATTTTTGATCCAAATTCAATGGGATTTTTTGTGTTGTGTTCATCATGATCTCTACTTTTTTATCATTATTTTTCCAGAATTTTTGGATGAGTGGTTTTTAAATGGTGCTAGGGTTTGTGACATGTGACCAAATTTTGTACATCTTGCCAAAACATTTGTGAAATGATGATACTTTATCCAATGGCTCCCAAATTTTTTGTGCTTAAACTAGACACATTCATGGTGATTTTGGTATAGAGTTTGTGCATTTATCATTTGTGGTTTGTGAGATATGATTTTTTGAACTAGGGTGTGACAAGTTGTGTCACACCATTGATGTCCAACTTCATGATTTTCATTACCATGCTTCTTGGCCTCTAAATGGATTGAAATTTTGCATGAGCCTACTCTTGTATGTCTAGTTTACATGTGAATTTTCTTGGATTTATTTGAACAATTTTCCATTTGTTTGAGATTTTTCTTCCCTGCCTAGTCAAATGTTGACTTTGTGTGACACATGTTCCCATTTCATTTGTGAAATTCTCATACTTTATTAGATGGACATGAAATTTGATATGTGATAACTAGACATCTCAAGCTTGGCATTGGTGTTAATCTCATTCATTTCTCATCTGTTTTCAATTTGATATGATTTTTTGAAGTTGACCCATGCTTGTTGACTTTCTTTGTGCATGCTTGAATTTGGTTTGACTTCATGATTTTCATTGACTGCCTTCCTCTCATCCAAATGGGATGAAATTTGACATGCTTACCATGCTATGTGTTAGGTTTGATCATGATTTATTTGGTGATTTTTGGAAAATGTTTAGATTGCTTTTGAGTTAAGTCTTGCTGTTGACTTCTATGAGCTTCTGTTTGTCACACTTTGACCTAATTTGTTCATGAAATGATGATAGTGATTGATATGAATGTGAACCCGATTGGTTTTGTTTCCTAATGGTTTGAACATGATTTTGGATACTTACCCCTTGCTGTTTGGACTTTCTCATTCATTTTTGACCCTAGGCTTGCCCTAGTGGTCTTGGTACTCACTTTTGAGCTTATGTTTTCAGGTTAAGCTACAAATGCTTCAAAGAGATCATTACAATTTGATTGAGCTTGCTTGAATATCATTGTCTAACTTGTTTGTTTTGTAGGTGGCTTGGCTCACATGCCTTAAGCCTTGTGCCTTGCACATTCACTTGCTTGTGTTGACTGGTTGATGTCTGTTTCATTTTGATTTAACTCTGACTTGTATACTAATTGTGCTTGACTGATTTCAGGTACTTTAGTTGCTTTTAGTTCCTTGTGAACTTTTGCTTTGCTTTGCTTGTATAAGCAATTTGCATTGAGGTATGTCTCTTTGTCTTCATGTAGTCTGGAAGACCTGGCCTGTTACTTGGCCAGGCAACTGTCTGAAGTCCTCCTTAAGAGGCAATGTTTGTGGATGTTTAATTTTGTCCTTGCATGGAGTCAAAGTCCTCCTAAGTGAAGAGGCAATTGGTGGAAGGTAGGGATATGCAATCTATCCCCCACTATTCAGTGTGTCATCTGCTTTGCTCACACCACTGTGTTGATGCATTACAGATACAAACCCAAGATCTTGTGCAATTGCACAGTTGAGTCAGTTCTAAATGTGTAGAAGGGTTCCCACTTTCTGAACCCATACATTCTTGTCTTGAAGCTCTCCCAGGCCAGGGATAAGAGCTGTGAGGTCTCATCCTCACTTCATCCTTTCATCTGCTTCACCTTAGCCCCTCAATGGCAAGGTTAAGAGCACATTCACCCCGTTCCAGAGGTTTGTTTGTCGAGGTTGATATGACCCCTTGACTAAAACCTAACCCTTGTTTGAGCCATTTGTTTGTGTATAGCGTGTGCTATCTGTGCTTGTAGGATTGTTTGACTTGCTTCCTGTGCAAGATAGGATTGTTTGACTTGCTTCCTGTGCAAGTTAGGATTAGTTTAGACTTGCTTCCTGTGCAAGTTAGGTTTTGCTTGGCTTGCTTCCTGTGCAAGTTAAGTATGTGTGGCTTGCTCCCTGTGTGAGCCATACTTAGGATAGGTTGGCCCTTGTGCCATTTAGCTAGAAACCTTAACTTAGGGATGATTTTCATGATAACATCTAGGCTCGAGTCGTAGTCTCCCTAGTGTTGTGTCTCCCTCTGTTATCTGGTTAGGCTAGTCCTTTATCCCTCTGTAGGGGAACTACATCGCCCTGATCTTCATACCAGATGAAGTATGTAGGCAGGAGATTGAGCTGATCTCTCCGGGCGCCCCTTTTCTTTCTTTTGTGTGTGTTGTCTGACCTTTGCTAGGCTCGAGTTTGCAACTCCTTAGCATTTGCTGTCTGTCTGTTTGTGTGTGTTTGACAGTTATAGGCTGAGTCCCCGACTCCCTATCAACCTGTTATGTTGTTGTGTGCTTGGAAGCCGATGTAAGTCCATCGAGTGGCATTTGGGTTCCAGCATGCGTGTGTTTAGGTTCGGATGCTGATATAAGTCCAGTGATTGGCATTCAGGCTCCATGTTTGCCTTCTTGAGTGCGTTTTGGTTCGGATGCTGATGTAAGTCCAGTGATTGGCATTCGGGCTCCACGTTTGCCTTTGCCTTTGTCTTGTTTGTGTGCGTGTCAGCCGAGCTACGAATGCTCTGATTCTTCTCTCGTCCGAGAAGATACGTATGCATAGGATGCGACATCCTAGCGAGCATGTGTTGTTTCCCCAGTCCGAACTACTTCGACTCTGATGTCTATGCCTGATAGACTAAGTAGGCCCAGGATGTGACATCCTGCCGAGTCAGTCTCAGTCAGTTTCTTTTGTCTCTTTTCAGCCAGTGTGTGTGAGTGTGAGCAGTGTTTAGCAACCAATTTATCCTTCCTTTTGTGCGTGGATCCCGTAGAGTACGACGGATGCGTAGGGGTGCTAATACCTTCCCTTCGCATAACCGACTCCCGATCCCATTCTCTTTGGTCGCGAGACCATGTCTTTTCCTAGGTTTACTCTGAGCGTTTCCTTTCCCTCTTTTGGGATAAATAACGCACGGTGGCGGCTCTGTTGTTCTTTCTTTTCCCGCCGGTTTTTCGCGCGATGCGACACCTATGTATTAGATCCTTTGGGTTTCAAGGCTCGTTTTGGGAAGCTTCTTCCTCTTCTGACTACTCAGGTGGGTGAAGGGTTGATGAGTGTATTGGTGCAGTTTTATGATCCTTTGTACCGTTGCTTCACGTTTCCGGATTTCCAGCTTTTGCCTACACTTAAGGAGTATGCCTACTTTGTGGGTATACCTATTCTAGACCAGTTGCCGTTCAGTGGCTTGGAGAGTATTCCTACTTCTCGAGAGATAGCTGATATGCTTCATATGGATGAATCTCTGGTTGGTGCTCATATGACTACCAAAGGTGGAATTCAAGGTCTCCCTTCTGAGTTCCTCATCGCTCAAGCTACTATGTATGGGAAGGCCATGAGTGAGGATGCCTTTGAAGCCATATTTGTACTTCTCATTTATGGATTGGTATTGTTCCCTAACATCGACAAGTTTGTGGATGTGAACGCTATTAGGATCTTCTCTACTCTTAATCCCGTTCCGACTCTGTTGGGTGATACCTATTTCTCTTTGCATATGAGGAATGCAAAGGGTGGTGGCTCCATTGTATGCTGTTTGCCCCTGTTATATAAGTGGTTTATTTCTCACTTACCGCAAACGGTCGCCTTCAAGGAGAACAAGGGATGTCTACGGTGGTCCACGAGACTTATGTCTCTCACTAATGATGATATCTCTTGGTACAATCGTGTGTATGATGGTGTGCAGATTATCGACTCTTGTGGTGAATTCTCCAATGTGCCTCTTCTTGGTACATGTGGTGGGATTAACTACAACCCTGTTTTAGCACGTCGTCAGCTTGGGTTCCCCCTAAAGGATAAACCTAATAACATTCTGTTAGAGGGTGTGTTCTTCCAGAAGGGTAAAGATCCCCAAGGCTTGAAGGGCAGAATGGTCCGTGCTTGACACAAAATTCATAGGAAAGGAAGGAAAGAGTTGGGTCCTAAGAATTGTGTTGCTATGGAGTCGTACACTGCTTGGGTTAGGAAGAGAGCGTCTGAGTATCTCATGCCTTACGAGTATCCAAGACCTACACCTTTGGTTATGGCTGGACCTTCAACCCTCCCTAACCCAGGAGTAGATGAGTTGAGAGACGAAGACCGATCACGTGCTTGGATCCGTGAAAGGGAGGAGTTACTTCAGCAGATCAAGGAAAAGGATGCTTTGATAGAGTTCCTCGAACATCAGGTTATTGATGATCCTGATGATGCATGGACTTCTCTAATTCCTCAGTCTTCCAGGTTTTGGAAGAGGAAGTATGATCGACTCGCCAAGGAGAAGGCAGATATGGAGGCAGCCTACGAAAGGGAGGTGAAGAGGCTTCGTGCATCCTATCTTCCTGTGTCCCGAGCATTGGATGATTGTTTCTAGGGATCCATAGGATGATTATTTTCCTTTTCTCTTGTATATGGTTAACAATGATGTACTTCTTTTCCCAGTATTATTTGATGAGATATTTCCATATGTGATAAATGTTTAATATTTCAATTTTTTTGCAAATAGAACCCTAAAAGTTCCTTTGAAAATAAAAGAAAAATCATACGCACGAGCATTGCATGCATCATGTGCATAAGCAGGTTTTGTTCCCGGCTTCTTGTCCTGTGGTCTAACTCTGTGTTCTTCATTTATTCTGAAGACAAGCTGACTCACCGGTACTACACAAAAGCCAATATTTCAAGACTGATGGATCATCTAGAACAAGAGAACCGCGAGCTGAAAGAGGAGGTGGCCAGATTGAGTGCCTTGATGGAATCATTCTTGGTTGCCCAAAGCCAATCTTCTCCGACACCTTCAACTCCTCCCCAGAGGACAGTTATCTCTGAGATTGTCTCCTCGACTATGCCTGCAGCCAGTGCACACTTTGCTCCAACGGCCATGCCAGCCGGGTTCCCGTGGGGGATGCCTCCCAATTTCATGCCCGAGGGTCCTGCTCCTACCTTTGCTTCTATGCCGACATCTAGCCCGATCCTTGTTGTTCCTCCTCCTATCGTGCATACCATGCCCAGGGTAGACGACACCATCTATCACTCTGAGCCGTCAGAAGGCCCAGATGTCTATGAGAAGATGGACGCTATGAATGATCAATTTCTTGAGCTTCGCAAGGAATTGAAAACTCTCAGAGGAAAGGATTTTTTCGGCAAGTCTGCTGCCGAACTTTGCTTGGTTCCTAATGTGAAGATCCCTGTGAAATTCAAGGTCCCTGACTTTGAAAAATACAAAGGAAATACTTTTCCTCTCAGTCACCTGGTCATGTATGCCAGAAAGATGTCGACTCAGACCGACAATGACCAGTTGCTCATCCACTACTTTCAGGACAGTTTGTCCGGTGCCGCTCTGCGTTGGTATATGGGTTTAGATAGTGCAAACATCCGATCCTTCAACGATCTTGGCGAGGCCTTCGTCAAGCAGTACAAGTACAATGTGGATATGGCTCCTGATAGGGATCAATTGAGGGCCATGTCCCAGAAGGACAAGGAAACGTTCAAAGAGTACGCCCAAAGGTGGCGAGAGTTAGTAGTACAGATCGTGCCTCCGCTAGAAGAGAAAGAGATGACTAAGATCTTTTTAAAGACCTTGAGTTCTTTTTATTATGAGTGGATGATTGCTAGCGCTCCTTCTGACTTCACCGAGATGGTGAATATGGGGATGCGTCTAGAAGAAGGGGTTAGAGAAGGACGTCTGACCAGAGAAGAAGGCTCTTCTGCCAAACGATATGGGGCGTTTGCGAAGAAGAAAGATGGAGAGGCACATGCTGTGACCTCCCATGTGAAGCCAAGAAGACCCTCTATGAGGAGGAAGACCGTGCGTCCTACCGGTAACCAGCACCAGGTGGCTCATATAGCACCGGTTTTCAGAGACAATCAGCAGTACCAGCAATACAACGACAATTAGCAACCACACCCGCAATATCAACAACAACAGCACCGTCCGCAACAGCAGGCCTACCAGCCTCGAAACAGTAATCAAACCAGCACGAGTTACAAGAGGAAAAGGGTCACTTTCGATCCTATTCCGATGACATATGCAGAATTATATCCCTCTTTGATAGAGAGGAAGTTGATCACTCCGAGAGACCCACCGGCTATACCTGCTAACCCCCAATGGTGGTATAAGCCCGAATTACATTGTGTTTACCATTCTGGTGCTCCCGTCCATGACGTGGAGAATTGTTAACCTTTGAAGACCAAGGTTCCAGACCTTGTGAGGTGTGGCATTCTGTGTTTCGAGGATGTAGGTCCTAATGTGAAGAAGAACCCATTGCTCGAGCATGAGAAATCTGTCAACATGGTCCAGGGCTGCCCTGGCAAGTACAAAGTCAAATATGTCAGTCATATTCGACAATCTCTGGTTGAGATGCATCGTTTGCTGTGTGATTATAGTCATTATGAGCATGACCATGATAGATGTCGAGTTTGTTCTGTCAATCAAAGAGGTTGTCGCCAGGTGCGCAAAGATGTGCAAGAAATGCTAGATGAAGGAGTCATTGAGATCCTTCAAAACAGAAATGTTGACGAAGATGCTGACGAGGTCAACGTAGTTTCTCCAGTATTCCGGATCCCCGAGCCTGTTATCATCAAGTATGATGGTAGCAAGCAGAAGGTTTCTCCCTCGTTAACCATCAAGCCAGCTGGACCAGTACCATACTCTTCTGAGAAAGCAATTCCCTATCGCTACAATGCTGTTGCGGTAGAAAATGGGAAAGAAATGTCCTTACCATCTTCATCTATTGTTAACATTGCATATGTTAGTGGTTTGACCCGCAGCGGTCATGTGTTTTCAGCACCTCCAAAGCCTCAAGCTAATGCTGATTCTGTTGAACGCCCGATGAGGAATGCAGTGAGTACTCCGAATCCGGCACCTGTTGTTAAGCCCTCCTCTACATTGATAACTCTTGCTTCTATTGGCCCAAGGGGAAATATGAAAGAAAACTGTGATGAGATGCTGAGGCTCATCAAGAGAAGCGAGTACAATGTCGTAGATCAGTTACTACAAACGCCATCCAAGATATCGGTGTTATCATTGCTTCTAAATTCAGAACCACACCGAGAGGCTCTGCAGAAGGTTTTAGATGTGGCATATGTGGATCATGATGTCACGATAGAACAATTCGATAGCATTGTTGCAAACATTACCGCTTGTAACAACCTGAGTTTCTGTGACTCTGACCTCCCCGAGGAGGGAAGAGACCACAACTTGGCATTGCATATATCTATGAACTGCAAAGATGACGCCATGTCCAATGTGCTGGTGGACACTGGGTCATCATTGAACGTATTGCCAAAAACCACTCTCTCAAAACTGTCATATCAAGGGCCTCCCATGAGGCAGAGTGGAGTAGTTGTGAAGGCTTTTGATGGGTCTCGCAAAACTGTGATTGGGGAAGTTGATCTCCCAGTCAAGATCGGACCGAGTGATTTCCAGATTACCTTCCAGGTTATGGACATTCACCCATCGTATATCTGTCTCTTAGGCAGACCATGGATTCACGAGGCAAGCACCGTGACATCCACCCTACACCAGAAACTGAAATTTGTGAAGAATAAGAAACTGGTAGTGGTAGGGGGAGAAAAGGCTCTCCTGGTTAGCCACTTGTCTTCCTTCTCATACATAGATGCTGAGGATGAAGTTGGAACTCCTTTCCAAGCTTTGTCTATTGCTGAGCCTATTGAGAAGAGAACTTCTTCATTTGCTTCCTATAAAGATGCAAAGTTGGCCATTGAGTGTGGTGCAACTGCTGGTTTAGGAAAAATGATCGAGCTAGAAGACAACAAGTCTCGGGCTGGCATAGGTTACGCTTCTGGGGTTTCTAATTCGCAAGGGTTGTTCAAGAGTGGAGGGTTCATCCACACCAGTCAGAGCGAGGAAGCTGCTGTCATTTTGGAAGAAGATACAGAGGATTCTGGCAACTTCGTCATCCCTGGGGGAATCTGCAATAATTGGGTCGTTGTGGATATTCTAACAGTTATCCATAAGTCGAAGTAATGTTCATTGTGTTTAAAAACCCTCCTCCCATGCCAAAAGGAGGGGTGATGACATTGTTGGCGCATAAATACAATGATATTTTCATTCAATAAATTCATGTTAAATGTTTGTTTTTTCAATTATTTTCCCTTTTTGCTTTTTTGCATGAAATTGGTGATCACATAAAACCTAAAAAAATAAAATAAAAAAATAAATAGAATAAAATCAATCTTTTCATCTGCATAATGATTGCCTTGTTTGAATTATAAAGCTTTTCATATCCAAAATCATTATGCAGGTTGATCACACCCATTGAACATAATGACCCAACACCATCTCCCAACTTTGAATTCCCTATATTTGAGGCAGAAGAAGAGGATGTTGAGGGGATTCCTGACGAGATTACCCGTCTACTTGAGCATGAAGAGAAGATCATTCAGCCGCATCTTGAGAATCTGGAAACAGTTAACTTGGGGTCTGAAGATTGTGTGCGAGAAGTAAAGATTGGGGCACTCCTGGAAGAATCTGTTAAGAAGGGGTTAATTGATTTGCTACGAGAATATGTCGATGTCTTCGCATGGTCATATGAAGACATGCCAGGTCTAGATACTGATATTGTGCAACATTTCTTACCCTTGAAGCCTGAGTGCGTGCCTGTGAAGCAGAAGCTCAGAAGAACTCATCCTGATATGGCAGTGAAGATCAAAGAGGAGGTTCAGAAGCAAATTGATGCAGGGTTTCTGGTGACTTCTATATATCCTCAATGGGTGGCCAATATTGTGCCCGTGCCTAAGAAAGATGGAAAAGTCCGGATGTGTGTGGACTATAGAGACTTGAATAAAGCTAGTCCAAAAGATGATTTTCCACTACCACATATTGATATGTTGGTAGATAATACAGCTAAATTCAAGGTATTCTTATTTATGGACGATTTTTCCGGATATAATCAGATCAAGATGGCACCCGAGGATATGGAGAAGACAACATTCAACACACCTTGGGGAACATTCTGTTATCGAGTGATGCCCTTCGGTTTGAAGAACGCCGGAGCCACGTATCAACGAGCTATGACCACCTTGTTTCATGATATGATGCACAAGGAGATCGAGGTATATGTTGATGATATGACCGGTAAGTCAAGAACGGAAGTTGAACATGTAGAGCACTTGTTGAAGCTTTTTCAGCGTTTGAGGAAGTACAAGCTTCGTCTGAATCCCAACAAGTGTACATTTGGAGTCCGCTCTGGCAAATTATTGGGCTTTATTGTCAGTGAAAGAGGTATTGAGGTTGATCCCGCAAAGGTCAAAGCAATACAAGAGATGCCTGCGCCCAAAACTAAGAAGCAAGTCCGAGGTTTTCTTGGCCGCTTGAATTATATTTCCAGATTCATATCCCACATGACTGCCGCATGTGCGCCGATATTCAAGCTCCTCCGGAAAGATCAGTCTCATGATTGGACCGAAGATTGCCAGAAAGCTTTCGATAGTATTAAAGAGTATCTGTCTGAACCTCCGATTCTGTCTCCGCCTGTGGAAGGAAGACCTTTGATTATGTATCTGACTATTCTTGAAGACTCAATGGGTTGTGTCCTTGGTCAGTAAGACGAATCAGGAAAGAAAGAATATGCTATTTACTACCTGAGCAAGAAGTTCACTGGTTGTGAGTCTCGATACTCGATGCTTGGGAAGACATGCTATGCTTTGGCTTAGGCTGCTAAGCGCTTACGCCAGTATATGATAAATCATACAACTTGGTTAATCTCCAGAATGGATCCAATCAAGTATATCTTCGAGAAGCCTGCTTTAACAGGGAGAATTGCTCGTTGGAAAATGTTGTTATCTGAGTATGATATTGAGTATTGAGCTCAGAAGGCTATTAAAGGTAGTATCTTGGCTGACCACTTGGCACATCAGCCGATCGAGGATTATCAATCAGTTCAGTATGACTTCCCAGATGAGGAGATCTTGTATTTGAAAATGAAAGATTGTGATGAGCCTACACTCGATGAAGGGCCAGAGCCTGGTTCCAGATGGAGTATGGTATTTGATGGCGCTGTAAATCAGTATGGAATGGTATTGGAGCAGTGATTATTACTCCTCATGGCATACATATTCCTTTTACAGCAAGGCTAACTTTCAAATGCACGAATAATATGGCTGAGTATGAGGCCTGTATTATGGGATTGAAGGAATGCATTGATCTTAGGATCAAGCATCTTGATGTATATGGAGATTCGACCCTCGTTGTCAATCAGATTAAAGGTGAATGAGAAACGAATCAGCCTGGTCTCATCCCATATAGGGATTATGCGAGGAGGATTACAACGTTCTTTACTGAGGTTGACTTCCATCATATTCCTCGAGATGAGAATCGGATGGCAGACGCTCTTGCTACACTTGCTTCAATGATTGTGGTAAAACTTTGGAATGAAGTCCCCAACATCACTGTAATGCGCTTGGACAGACCAGCTCATGTATTTGCAGTAGAAGAGGTGAAAGATGATAAGCTGTGGTATTATGATATCAAGTGCTTCCTTCAGAACCAGGTTTACCCGCCTGGGGCATCCGTGAAAGATAGGAAAACTTTGAGGAGATTATCAGGAAGTTTTTACCTCAATGGTGATGTGCTTTATAAGAGAAATTTTGACATGGTGCTGCTCAGATGCGTGGATAGACACGAAGCAGACCTGTTTATGACTGAGGTCCATGAGGGTTCATTTGGGACTCATTCCAATGGACATGCCATGGCTAGAAAGATGTTGAGAGCAGGCTACTATTGGCTGACAATGGAGTCTGACTGCTGCAAATATGTGAAGAAATGCCATAAGTGTCAGATTTATGCGAATAAGATTCATATTCCCCCGACACTTCTGAATGTGATTTCATCACCATGGCCTTTCTCCATGTGGGGAATTGACATGATTGGCATGATAGAGCTGAAAGCGTCCAACGGACACAGATTTATTCTCGTAGCAATTGATTACTTCACCAAGTGGGTTGAAGCGGCATCGTATGCAAATGTGACCAGGCAGGTGGTCGTGAAGTTTATCAAGAATCAACTCATATGCCGTTATGGTGTGCCATATAAGATTATTACTGATAATGGATCTAACTTGAACAACAAGATGATGAAAGAACTGTGTAGTGAGTTCAAGATTGTGCATCACAACTCTTCTCCTTACAGACCCAAGATGAATGGAGCTGTTAAAGCTGCTAATAAAAATATCAAGAAGATTATCCAGAAGATGGTTGTCACGTATAAAGATTGGCATGAGATGCTGCCATTTGCTTTACATGGATATCGCACATCTGTATGCACTTCAACAGGGGCAACCCCTTTCTCTCTTGTTTATGGCATGGAGGCCGTACTCCCAGTAGAGGTGGAGATCCCATCAATGAGAGTCTTGATGGAGGCCAAGTTGACTGATGCTGAATGGGTTCAGAGTCGTTATGACCAGTTAAACTTGATAGAAGAGAAGAGATTGACTGTCATGTGCCATGGTGTAACACCCCAAAATTTGCCCTCCTCGTTCATGCATTCATTTTTTTAGGTCATTTAACATTTCATATTGCATTTCATCATGTCAATCAGCATCAGATCCAAGAAGCTTGAATATCATCCTAGACACTTTGTGGTTTCTATCAGGGTGATCAGTCAATACAAGGGAATGACTTGAGTTACTTCCAACAGGTTCAAATGGGGTCTATTCATCATTCAAAACGCTAATCTTGAAGGAGCAAAAATTTGTTCCTTAGCTGTCATGCTCGCTAGGCGAGCAGAATGGTTCGCCTAGCGAAAGGAACTGTCATGCTCGCTAAGCGAGCAGATCCTTCGCTAGGCGAAGCGCACGCGTTTTGGAATATAACAGAAAAGTTTTGGGCTTGAGTTGCCTTCATTTTGAGCCCACCAAGTCACGAAACCAGGTTATAAATTCAGAGTTTCATTGAGCCAAACCCTATTCTAGGCGATTCCTATTATCAGAGAGAGAATTCAGAGCAGCCTCCGGAGACCTACGAACTAATCTGCAGCAACCTCCAGACAGCTCTAAAAAGTTCACTCTGACTCACACACTTTTTCACCTCCATCTCACGCAAACCCTGACATTGCTTTGCAAACCCAGCCGTGCCATTCGATTTTAATCGACCTCTCCAATCAGGTTTGCCTTATTCCTATCACTTTATGCTTCTAATCTGAATACTCTGAATGTATGAGGTATTATCGTGAGGTTTTGCATGCGGGTTTAGATATGCATGAACGTGTAAAATAATGCTTTGAATGTTTGATCACTTGATTTCTGAAAAGGGATACCATAGGGTTTGGAGTCCCTAAAATCGTGTTGTTACCAATGGAAAATCCAAAACCCGCAGGCGTTTGCTAACACCATCGCTAGGCGAGCCTGTAGCGAGGCTTCGCTAAGCCTTCACTAGGCGAAGCAGCAGCGATCGCAGCAATTGCTTTTTTGTTTGCTCTAATCTGTTTTGTGTTTGTTATGGCATTGTTTTCTCCTGATTCCATCCTGTTACTCTAACCTGTTTGTTGAGCTTTTGTGAGGGCTCACATGACTTTTGCAGGGATAGCTTACTTGGTATTCCGCTTTATTTGTGGGATACCATTTGGAGGTTTATTCTGATTACCTGTATTGACTTGCTTTCTTTGATGGTGCCAGCTTGAGAGATCTCTGGGTTTCTTATTTCGATTAGTTGCAGTTACTGCTTTCTTAGCTGGAAGACCTCATTAGGAGGCAATGTTTTCTTTTGTTTGTTTACTCTCGTGCCCAAAGACCTCCAAGAAGAGGCATCAGTGCTAAAGACCTCCATGAAGAGGCAATTGGCGGATAAAAGGGATTAGCAGTCTATCCCCCGTTATTCAGTGTGTCGTTCTTTAAGCTCACACTATGTGTCGACGCTTCAGAACAAAAGCCCAAGATCTTTTGTCTGGTCAGTCAGTGGAGAGGGTTCCACCTTTCTGAACCCCCACGCCTTGTCATGAGCTTACCCTGTCCAGGGTTAAGAGCTATGAGGTCTTATCCTCATTACCCTTTTGATCTGCTCACCCTGACGGTCAATGTCAGTGGTTAAGAGCCCATTCGATTACCCTTTCCATGGCTTGTTTGTCGAGGTTGATATGACCCCTCTTGACTAAATCCCTACCCATATGTTTGAGCCCCCTTGTTGGTGTGTTTACTTTATGCATGTTTGTTTTGTATGGTGTGATCGTCTCCCCGTAGGATTGCTAGGCTTCGTATAGTCTCCCGTTTGCATGACAATTAAGGTAGCGCGGTTCCTTCGTCTAGGACTGCCTTTTTGCATGAGCATCCCTAAAACCCAAACAAACTCATTGATTTTTCTTCTCCTAAGAACACGTTAACTCTTTCTACTACAGACGAGTAAGTTTCAAAAGGTCGAGCTTCCGGTAGATTGCGTAGTAACGTCGTTCCACCCAAAACACAACCCTTAACCCGTAGTTAGTCGAACTACGACTTGCTCTGATTCTCATTCCAGATGAGATACGTAGGCATAAGACGCGATGTCTTAGCGAGCACACTCCCCTTAACCATTAGGTAGCCGAGCTACGAAGACTCTGATTCTCATATTCAGATGAGATACGTATGCAGTGGATGCGACATCCGTGCGAGTCATTTCCTTTTGACCTCTCTTTTAGTAAATAGCACATTAGATAAACCCACACCCTTTAGACGAGAATAACAAATGTGGATCCCGTAGAGTACTACGGATGCGTAGGGGTGCTAATACCTTCCCTTCGCATAATCGGCTCCCGAACCCAAGATTTGGTTGCGAGACCTTGTCTTTTCCTTTCCTTTTTCCAGGTTTACTTCGAGCGTTTCCTTTCCCTCCTTTGGAATAAATAACGCACGGTGGCGACTCTTTTGTCATCTCTCTTCTTCGCCGGTTGCGTTTTTCGCAGGTTGCGACAGCTGGCGACTCTGCTGGGGACTTATTTTCCCTAATGGGCTTTTCCTAGCGTTTGTTTGTTTTTTGTCTATTGTGTGTTATTTATTTATTGCTTTGCATACTTATCTGCTTGCATTGCATCCTACGTGCGCTTTACTGTTTCATGCATACTGTGCTGGCTGTGTTTCTGTTTCACTGTGGGGTGGGAGTCACAAGAGGTAAAAGGCCCAATACACAGGCTATGAGTGAACTTTAGGACACCTAGGAATAGAGTGATTCATGGGAAACGGGTGGTATGGCGCCACTTAGCGGAACATGGTATCACGAGCAGTTCAGATTCTGATAGGGTATTATCGTTGCATACACCTGGTGTGCATATGATGATATTCTTGAAAGGATTGTTTATCCTGCGTTTCTTTTGACCTTACCCTGACCTAGATTACACCTGTGAGTGGGGCGGGAATGAATCATTTACAGGTACTGATGGTGACTTGTTCTGTTGGTGACCGTGTCCTGTTGGTGACTTTTGTTTGGTTCTTGTTGGTGACCGTTGGTTCCGAAGTATGGGTTCTAAGTTGATGACTGTGTTCTATGGTTCCCGGTTCCGAATTCATGCCGAAGTTCTGATCCTGTATTATATTCCTCAGTGGGTTTCTCTTCAGACAGTGCAACCCGACAAATGTTCAAGCGAATCCAGCAATCCTGATTCCCATGTCATTGCATTGCATAACATCATCTGCATATTTGCATCCAACATCTCATGCTTATTTATTTGCAGGGTATTCCCTTTTTAAGGGGGGTGCCTTGAAATTGAATAAGCAGTGCATCGCATACCATGCATACTAACCTTTTTTTTTGTTTTGCAGGTGTCACCGCAGTGTCTAATGTTTGCTCCCTGTCTCAGGCATTATTGGTCCCAAGCGAGTCCACAGGTACCCGACAAAGGAAAATCGTCCGCAACTAGCAATGGACCAGGTACAGAAAGAGCTGGCTGATATGCGTGAAAGGATGGATCAGTTCATGACATTGATGACTGGTATGGCAGAAGGCCAGGAAAAGCTGAGGGAATTGGTTGAGCAACCGAGGCCCAATCCAGAGGTAGAGATACCAAATGCTGATAGAAACCCAGGTAATGTTGGCAACACGAGGAATGTTGGAAATGGTATTGGCGGAAGGTACAATGTGAATCAAGGAATTCGGATTAACGGGCATCCCATCACTGAAGATTATCAGTATGATCAATTCTCTTTGCACGACGAAGCTCACGAGACCACTCGCCGTATGGATGAGCTTGCTGAGAAGCTCAAATCTTTGGAGTCTCAAAATTCCTTAGGTTTTGATGTCACAAATCTTGGTCTGGTTCAGAGAGTAAGGATTCCTCACAAGTTCAAACCCCCTACTTTTGAGAAATACAACGGGGCTTCGTGCCCACGCACTCATCTCCAATCTTATTTGGGAAGGTTGGGAGCTCACACGGAAGATGAAAAATTGTGGATGTACTATTTTGAAGACAGTCTAACTGGAGCTTCTCGTGAATGGTATTCTCATTTGTCTCGTACTACCATCAAGAGCTGGAAAGACTTGGCAGATGCTTTTGTCAAGCAATATCAATACAACTTGGACATGGCTCCAAATCGGACCTTGTTGCAAGGAATGTCTCAGACTACCAAGGAGACCTTTAGAGAATATGCTCAGCGTTGGAGACAAATTGTTGCGTCCGTCCAACCCCCTATGTCTGAAAGGGAGATGGTGGACATGTTCATGAACACTCTTCAAGGCAACTATATTGAGAGATTGGCTGCTTGCCCGTCAATCAGCTTTGCAGAGATAGTAATTGCTGGAGAAAGAATCGAGAGTCTATTGAAGATGGGCCGAATTCAAGACAATAGTGCTTCCAGCTCATCAGGTCCCAAGAAACCCTTTGCTGGTAACGGTCAGCGAAGAAGAGAAGGCGAGACAAGCATTGTGTATGCCGACAGAGGCAGGGGCAGAGGACGCCCTAATTATTATCAAGATCAAGTGGCCGCAGTCACTATTCCAACACCTGCTCCTCAACAGCAACCGCAGTATCATCCGCAACAGCAACCCAGGTACAACAATCAACAAGGAGGTAATCCGGGTCAGCAGAGACACTATCAATAACGTCCAAGGCAGACGGATCGGGTCATTGAGCCAACCCCAATGCCTTATTCTGTATTACTCCCCAGGCTGATTGACCTGAATCTGGTTACATTAAGAACTCTGGCCCCACCAATCGATCCCAATAATTTGCCTAGAGGTTATGATGTCAACGCCAAATGTGCTTTTCACTCCAACGCACCTGGCCATACTACAGATAATTGCAAGGCTCTCCAGCTAAAGGTACAAGATCTGAGAGATCCCCAGGCTATCAATTTTTCTATGGTGCCTAATGTTATCCAAAACCCGATGCCAGCCCACGGCGAGCAGAGGATTAATGCTGTTGATAGTGGGGAAATTTTGAATTTGGTTTCTGATGTGACTAAAGTGAAGACTTCGCTATCGGTGGTCATAAACCGACTTCTGAAAGGACAGATTTTCCCGGACTGTGGGGAAGAGTGCAGAAATTGTCAAGCTGCCGAGAACGGATGTGGCAGTTTGAGAAGGGGTATTCAGCGACTGATAGATGAAGGTTATCTTCAGTTCAATCAGACCCGTTAAGTGAAGAATGATGTGTCAACAGTGACGATTTATTTCACTCCTGAAGAAATATATGTTCCCGAGAGACCCGCTCCGACAACAATTTATTTCCCAAAAGGTACAGAACCAGCAACGGTGAACATCGAAGGTCCAACACCAGTTACAATTTACTCTGACAGCCCTCAACCAGCTTTGGTTAGTCCGGTCACCATCACGGTACCAGGACCTGCTCCGTATGAGAAAAACAGTGCTATCCCGTGGCACTATGGGGCTGATATCTATTGCCAGGGGCAGAAAGTTAACAAGGAAGACATTGACATTGGTAGCTCCGCTGTAGACAATATTGGAGGAGTTGGTGGCTTCACTCGCAGTGGACGCCTATTTGCACCATTGACATTACGCACGAATACTGAAGCTGAGGCAGCTGCCAAGGCTAAAGGAAAATAGGTAGCCACCAAAGGGGTCACTACTGAGGAAGCTCCTCCTAAGACCGCATTCGAGAAGGAAGTGGATGAGTTTATGAGGATTATCAAGAAAAGTGACTACAAGGTAGTCGACCAGCTAAATCAGACACCCTCAAAGATCTCCATTCTCTCATTATTGATGTGCTCAGAGGCGCACAGAGCAGCCTTGTTAAAAGTACTGAATATGGCCTATGTTCCACCAGAGATAACTGTTAACCAACTGGAGTCGGTAGTTTAAAATGTAAACGCTAGCCATGGGCTAGGTTTCACCGATTATGTCCTGATATCCGAGGGCAGGAATCACAACAAAGCTTTGCATATCACAATGGAATGCAAAGGGGTAGTGCTTTCCCATGTTTTGGTTGATACAGGCTCTTCCCTGAATGTTCTTCCAAAGAAAGCCTTAATGAAGTTGGATTGCGATGACATCATCCTGAGGCCAAGTAATTTAGTTGTGAGGGCTTTTGATGGCTCTAAGAGATCTGTCTTTGGCGAAGTTGAGTTGCCAGTTAAGATTGGACCGCAGGTGTTCAAGAGCACCTTTTATGTGATGGATATCCAACCTGCCTATAGTTGTCTGCTGGGTCGGCCCTGGATTCATGCTGCCGGTGCTGTTACTTCTACCCTCCACCAGAAGCTCAAATATGAACTAGAAGGTCAGGTCGTCACCGTCTATGGTGAAGAGGATATTTTTGTTAGCCACCTGTCTACATTTAAGTATGTAGAGATGGATGGTGAGATGCATGAGATGCTGTGTCAGGGCTTCGAAGCCATAAACATCAGCAAGGTCGCGCCCAAAGCTGTCTTTTCACCTAAGTCCGAGAAGGTCGGGACTTCTATCTCTTCATACAAGCAAGCTGTTGAAGTGGTTAAAGCTGGTAATGCCCAAGGCTGGGGCAAATTTGTGGAGCCAGTCATCAAAGAAGACAAGTTTGGATTGGGGTATGCTCCGGGGTCTCAGAAGGATGAAGCCGGTACTTTCTCCAGCGGGGGTTTGGTTTCTCCCCACATCGTCAATGCTGCAGATGAAGACAAGACTGACAACGACTGTGACTGAGATAGCTGGATTCGCCCGTGTGTCTCGGGAGAAAAGCTCAACAATTGGTCGTCTGAAAAAGTCGTCCGGGTTACTCTACTGAAAGAGTAATTTTTATTGTTTTCCTTTTATTACATGCATAATAAAGTCTTACACTTTGCCCAAGGTGTAATGACTCATCTGTAGGGCCATCCATTTAGTCGCATTTCGCAATTATTTTCATCATCAATAAAGGGCAGCTTTTGCAAATAATTTTATGTTCTCTTTCTTTCAATTATTTTTACTTTTACAGAAAAAACAATAAAAATGGCAACGTTTCTTTTTCCTTTTTCTTCCCAAAAAAAAAATCTCGTTCTAAAGTAAAGCATGATCCTCCATCATGCAGAGATGATCACCCGGATCTCACTGCTAACGACACTGCTATGGCCAAGTATGACTTCGACAATCCTATCTATCAAGCCAGAGAAGGGGTTGAGGAAGATTGTGAATTGCCTGAAGAGTTAGCCAGGTTGTTGAAACAGGAGGACCGAGCTATCACAACTTATCAGGAGGTGATTGAGACCATCAACATTGGTACCGAAGACGACAAGAAAGAGATCAAGATCGGGGCCAGTCTACAGGCCGAGGTGAAAGAACAGTTGATCAGTATGCTTCGTGAGTACGTTGACATCTTCGCTTGGTCCTATCAAGATATGCTAGGTTTAGATACAGACATCGTTGTGCACAGGTTACCGTTGAATGAAGATATGCCGCCGGTGAAGCAGAAGTTACGCTGAACTCGTCCTGACATGGCAATGAAAATCAAAGAAGAAGTTCAGAAACAGTGGGACGCAGGGTTTCTCGCCGTGGCCAGTTACCCACCATGGGTTGCCAATATCGTACCAGTGGCCAAGAAGGATGGCAAAGTACGGATGTGCGTCGATTACAGAGATCTGAATAGAGCTAGTCCGAAAGATGACTTCCCATTACCTCACATCGGTGTTTTGGTTGATAACACAACTCAGTTCTCTGTATATTCTTTCATGGATGGTTTCTCCGGTTATAATCAGATCAGGATGGCACCGGGAGACATGGAGAAGACGATATTCATCACACCGTGGGGTACCTTCTGTTACAAGGTCATGCCTTTTGGGTTGAAGAACGCAGGGGAAACGTACCAACGGGCTATGGTAACACTTTTTCATGATATGATTCACAAAGAGATAGAATGCTATGTGGATGATATGATTGCTAAATCCCAAACAGAAGAAGAACATCTGGACAATCTGCAGAAGTTGTTTGAACGCCTGAGAAAGTTCAAGTTAAGGCTGAATCCGAACAAGTGCACTTTTGGAGTGCGGACTGGTAAGCTGTTAGGTTTCATTATAAGTGAAAGAGGAATAGAGGTAGATCCTGCGAAAGTAAAAGCTATTCAAGAAATGCCTACACCTAAAACAGAAAGAGAGGTTCGTGGCTTCCTGGGCAGATTGAACTACATTTCAAGGTTCATATCTAATCTTACAACCACATGCGAGCCATTGTTTAAAATGCTAAGAAAAGAGCAAGAGGTCAGGTGGAACGATGATTGTCAGAAGGCCTTCGAAAGAATAAAAGAGTATTTGCAGGAGCCCCCGATTCTAATGCCTCCAATAGGGGAAGACTGTTGATCATGTACTTGACTGTGTTAGAAAGGTCAATGGGTTGTGTGCTCGGTCAGCATGACGAGTCAGGTCGAAGAGAGCATGCAATATACTACCTTAGCAAAAAGTTTACCGACTGTGAACAAAGATACTCACTGCTCGAGAAAACTTGCTGCGCTTTGGCATGGGCTGCTCGCCGACTAAGACAGTATATGCTGACTCACACGACTCTATTGATATCAAAGATGGATCCAGTCAAGTATATTTTTGAAAAGCCAACGCTTACCGGAAGGGTTGCTAGGTGGCAAATGATACTGACGGAGTATGACATCCAATACACTTCGCAAAAAGCCATCAAAGGAAGTGTCTTGTCAGACTATCTTGCAGAGCAACCGATTGATGATTACCAACCTATGAGGTTCGTCTTTCCTGATGAAGACATCATGTTTCTCAAATCGAAAGATTGCGAGGAACCACTCCCGGAGGAGGGGCCTGACCCTGAATCCAAATGGATTATGATGTTTGATGGGGCGGTCAACGTCAATGGTCGCGGAGTTGGTGCAGTGTTGATCACGCCGGAGGGGGTTCATATGCCATTTTGTGCCAGAATAACTTTTCCCTGCACCAACAATGAAGCCGAATACGAAGCTTGTATCCTAGGACTTGAGGAAGCCATCAACCTACGGATTAAAACCATGGATGTATACGGGGATTCAGCTTTGGTCATCAATCAAACCAACGGGAAATGGTATACACATCAGCCTCATTTAGTTCCTTACAGAGACTACACGAGAAGATTGTTGACTTTCTTTACGACGGTGAAGCTGCATTACATTCCTCGTGAAGAAAACCAATTTGCTGATGCTTTGGCTACTTTGTCTTCGATGATTAAGGTGCTATGTTGGAACTACGTACCCAAAATTGATGTATCTTGGCTTGATATACCCGCCTATGTGTTTGCTGCCGATGCAGTATCTGATGATAAGTCGTGGTATCATGACATCAAGCGTTTCCTGAAGAGTCAAGAGTACCCAGCTGGGGCGTCTTCGAATGATAAGAAGACGTTGAGGAGGTTAGCCGGTAACTTCTTTCTGAACTCAGATGATACTCTGTACAAGCGAAACTTCGACATGGTCTTGCTCAGATGTATGGACAAGCAGGAAGCGGACATGTTAATGCAAGAAGTACATGAGGGATCTTTCGGTACCCATGCCGGAGGACATGCAATGGCTAAGAAGTTATTAAGATTGGGGTATTATTGGTTAACAATGGAGGCAGATTGTTGCACATACGCCCGAAAGTGTCACAAGTGCCAGATTTACGCAGATAAAGTGCATATCCCTCCAAGCCCATTGAATGTCTGTAGCACCTCAAATTTGCACCTATCATTATACATACGTTTTCATATTAGGTCATAGCATGTCATGATCTATTGCATAGCATTTGCATTGTTCCTCAGTTGCCTCAAGTGCAAGCAGTCAAGAATTAGGTCAAACTAATCTCCTGATCAGTCAACCAAGCAAGCAAAGGAATTTCTCATTGAATCAAGGCCTTGGGGTTTGTCCAACAAGTTCACATGGCTTGGAGGTCCATTTGAAGTATTCAAGGCAAGGGTTGAAGGCTCAGAGGTCAGCAGTTCATACACAGACAGTCAAAAGTCAAAGAAAGTCAACTGTCAGTCAAAGCAATGGTTGGTGGTCATTCTTGTGGAATTTGGGCATCATGATCAATAATCAAGAGTTCATACAACTTGGGACATCATTTGAAGTCAAGTTCTCAAGGAATTAGGGTTTGGAATTCATCAGTCAATGCACAATCAGGCAGAAACCCTAAAAGTCAACTGTTGGTCAACTGTCCATTTAAACAGTGATTGGATGATTGGAATTGGTTTGTGAGAGTTCATTCATGTCCAAATAGTCATCATATGTCATGCCAAACGCCATCATGGAAGAATTTGAAGCCAGATCAAAATTTCCCAAAATAGAAACTGGGCCTGTAACTGAAACCTGCCATAAATGGAAAGTCTTGATCCTCAAACTTACATTTTGATACAAGCCTCAAATGAATTTTTGCCCAACATGAAAGTTGAAGATCTTGTTCTCCCATTTCCAAAAAGTCCTAGAACTCTCAATTCCCATGTGTGGTTGGCAAGTTATGATCGAATCGATTTCAGAAAATCTTGAACTTCAGAAGGCCATATCTCTCAAACCGTTTGACCAATTTTGGTGGGGTTTTTTCCTACAAGTCACATTTGATCCCCTCTTTCCAAAAATATAAATTTCATGAGCCAAAACTTCACCAATCAAAATGGCATATTTTGACCTTTTTCATTTAAAAGTAAGTTTGACCAAGAGTTGACTTTTTGACTCAAACATTTTTTCAACATTTGGCCAATTGGGACAGCTCATAAATATCATTTTAAGTGTGTTTGCAAGCTAAAATTATGCAGCACATGTGAATCATTGCTTAGTTGCTTGGAATTTGCAAAAAAGGACAATTTTACTCATGCTAAACCATGCTACTCCATACCATGCCTTGTACCTCAAAAGGACAGCAGCATTATGCATCATTTGCTGTCATTTGAAGCCTCATTGTGCAGCCATAACCAACAGAAAAAGCCATGCCAAGTTGCTTGGAATTGGGAAGAAAGTACATGTTTGCAACAAGTCCATCTCATCAATCCATGAACCATACTTGTACCATATCACTTAGCAGATTTTATGATGGATTTTCTGTAAAAAAATAAAATAACTAGCAGCCACTTGGTAGAAAAAAAGAAAAAGATGGCATTCTCTCATTTTTCTCATTTTGCTCTACTTGATTTTTTCTGGACAAAACTGCAAAGAGCAGCACCATTTCTTCTTGGATTTGCCATTCACAGGCATATTGGGAGTGATTCGAAGCAAAGATTCACTACTGTTGCAGCAAAATCATGACTGTTAAGCTCAAGCACCCCCCCATGGCAGCTGCGGATCTGAGCGGCATCGTGTGCATTTGAACTTCGTCTCTTCATTCTTTCATCCATACAAGCACTGGAGAATACCTGTTTGTGCTTTGCAAGGACCAAATCCATCGACTTCAACTCTGTTTGCTTCAAAAAGGTCAGAACTCAAGTTCCTCTTTTCTTAAATTTATTATATGATAGCTGTAGATCTTGTGACGATGGTGAAAATGAGCTTTGAACCGTTAAATTTCGTGCTAAAATGAGATAGTTATAGGATTTTAAAGTTTTGTTGTGGATTTGTTTTTCCTTTGATTCGCACTTGTTTGTTGGTTTCTCGATAAAACGTTTATGTATTATGAATGTATCACGATGAACCTACGCAATGATGGTCTCAATTTGAAGTTCTGGAATCTTTGTTTTTTTGAATCCATGGAGTTTTTGCTTTTTTCCTGCATAAAATATGAAGAAGAAGGCGGTACTGTAGGTTGGATCTTTAGAAAAATTAAATGCCGTGGCTGCATGTTGTTTTTCCTACAGAAGCAGTGCAATTGGCTAGATGCATGGGCCATGCTATTATGCAAGTGGCCGTGGGCCCCACTTGCTGGGATCTTGGAATCCCATCTATTTGGAACGGTAGCATTCCACAACGCGGCATGTGTCATCCTTTTTTAAGAATAATTATTAAATAATTAACCAATAAACATTTCCTTGCATTTTCGTTTTTTTATTTCATTTTCTTTACAAACTTCAAAAATTCATAAATAATTAAAGGATGATCCAATTGAGATGGGGTTTTTTGCATTCTTTTCACCATAATCTCTACTTAATTTTCATATTTTTTCCAGATTTTTGTGATGAATGGATTTTATTTGGCATATTGGTTTGTAACATGTATCCACATTTTGCACATTCCACTAAATCATTTGTGAAATAGTCATGCTTTATCCTATGGACTTGAAATTTTTTGTGCTTAAACTAGACACACTCATGGTGATTTTGGTATAGAGTTTGTGAATTTATCATTGCTGGTTTGTGAGTTATGATTTTTTGAGTTAGGGTGTGACAATTTGTGTCACACCATTGATGTCCAACTTCATGATTTTCATTACCATGCTTCTTGACCTCCAAATGACTTGAAATTTTGCATGAGCCTCCTCTTGTATGTCTAGTTGACTTGTGAATTTTCTTGGATTTAATTGAACTATTTTCCATTTGTTTGAGATTTTTCTTCCCTGCCTAGTCAAATGTTGACCTTGTGTGACACTTGTTCCCATTTCATTTGTGAAATTCTCATACTTTATTGGATGGACATGAAATTTGATATGTGATAACTAGACATCTCAAGCTTGGCATTGGTGTTAATCTCATTCATTTCTCATCTGTTTTCAATTTGATATGATTTTTTGAAGTTGACCCATGCTTGTTGACTTTCTTTGTGCATGCTTGAATTTGGTTTGACTTCATGATTTTCATTGACTGCCTTCCTCTCATCCAAATGCCATGAAATTTTACATGCCTACCATGCTAGATGTTAGGGTTGAGTGTGATTTATTTGATGATTTTTGAAAATGTTTGGGTTGACTTTTGATGCAAGTCATTCTGTTGACTTCTTTGAACTTGCATTTGCCTTACTTTGACTTCAAATGTTCATGAAATGATAGTAATGCATGATTTGAATGTGGGCCCAATTGTGATAGCTTCTTAAATGTTTGACCTTGACTTTGGTTGACTTTTCTTTGTTGTTTTGACTTTCTCTTTCATCCTTGACCCTAGGCTAGTCCTAGTGGTCTTCTGAGCTTACAATTGAGTTTCTGTTTCAGGTTAAGCACCAATGCCTCAAAGATCATTCAAACTTGTTTGAATTTGATTGTTTATCATATGCTAACCTTTGTTTTGTAGGTTCGACCCATGTGTTTGAGTCTTGTGCCTTGTACAGTCGACCATCTGTTTTGTCTGTGCATCCCACTCCTTTGCTTTTAACTGTTAAATTGCATACTGATTGGTTTGACTTTTTCAGGTACTTTAGTTGCCTAGGTTCTCTGAACTTGACTTGCTTTGCTTTTTAGCAACTTGCTTGAGGTATAATCTCTTTTACTTCATGTAGTCTGGAAGACCTGGCCTGTTACTTGGCCAGGCAACTGTCTGAAGTCCTCCTTAAGAGGCAATGTTTGTGGATGTTTAACTTTGTCCTTGCATAGAGTCAAAGTCCTCCTAAGTGAAGAGGCAATTGGTGGAAGGTAGGGATATGCAATCTATCCCCCACTATTCAGTGTGTCATCTGCTTTGCTCACACCACTGTGTTGATGCATTTCAGATACAAACCCAAGATCTTGTACAACTGTACAGTTGAGTCAGTATCAAATGTGTAGAAGGGTTCCCACTTTCTGAACCCACACATTCTTGTCTTAAGCTCTCCCAGGCCAGGGATAAGAGCTGTGAGGTCTCATCCTCACTTCATCCTTTCATCTGCTTCACCTTAGTCTCTCAATGGCAAGGTTAAGAGCAACATTCACCCCATTCCAGAGGTTTGTTTGTCGAGGTTGATATGACCCCTTGACTAAAACCTAACCCTTGTTTGAGTCACTTGTTTGTGTATAGCGTGTGCTATCTGTGCTTGTAGGATAGTTTGACTTGCTTCCTGTGCAAGATAGGATTGTTTGACTTGCTTCCTGTGCAAGTTAGGATTAGTTTAGACTTGCTTCCTGTGCAAGTTAGGTTTTGCTTGGCTTGCTTCCTGTGCAAGTTAAGTGTGTGTGGCTTGCTTCCTGTGTGAGCCATACTTAGGATAGGTTGGCCCTTGTGCCATTTAGCTAGAAACCTTAACTTAGGGTTGATCTGCATGATAACATCTAGGCTCGAGTCGTAGTCTCCCTAGTTGTGTCTCCCTCTGTTATCTGGTTAGGCTAGATCCTTTGTCCCTGCGTAGGGGAACTACATCGCCCTGATCTTCACACCAGATGAAGTATGTAGGCAGGAGATTGAGCTGATCTCTCCGGGCGCCTTTTTTTTCTTTGTGTGTGTTGTCTGACCTTTGCTAGGCTCGAGTCCCTGACTCCTTAGCATTTGCTGTCTGTCTTGTTTGTGTGCGTTTGACAGCTATAGGCTGAGTCCCCGACTCCCTATCTATCTGTTGTGTTGTTTAGGTTCGGATGTCAATGTAAGTCCAGTGATTGGCATTTGGGCTCCACGTTTGCCTCTTTGTGTGTGTTTTGGTTCGGATGCTGATATAAGTCCAGTGATTGGCATTCAGGCTCCACGTTTGCCTCTTGGTGTGTGTTTTGGTTCGGACGCTGATATAAGTCCAGTGATTGGCATTCAGGCTCCACGTTTGCCTTTGCCTGTGTTTGTTTGTGTGCGTGTCAGCCGAGCTACGAATGCTCTGATTCTTCTCTCGTCCGAGAAGATACGTATGCATAGGATGCAATATCCTAGCGAGCATGTGTCGTCTTCCCAGTCCGAACTACTTCGACTCTGATGTCTATGCCTGATAGACTAAGTAGGCCCAGGATACGATATCCTGCCGAGTCAGTTTCAGTCAGTCTCTCTCGTTTCTTTCAGCCAGTTGTGTGTGTGAGTTTTGAGCAGTGTTTAGCAACCAATTTTCCTTCCTTTAGTGCGTGGATCCCGTCGAGTACGACGGATGCGTAGGGGTGCTAATACCTTCCCTTCGCATAACCGACTCCCGATCCCATTCTCTTTGGTCGCGAGACCATGTTCTTTCCAGGTTTACTCTGAGCGTTTCCTTTCCCTCTTTTGGGATAAATAACGCACGGTGGCGGCTCTGTTGTTCTTATTTTCCCGCCGGTTTTTCGCGTGATGCGACAGCTGGCGACTCTGCTGGGGATATAGAGAAGTTGACCTATGCTGGTCCATCTTCCCTGAGCGAGTCTCTCCTAGCGCTCCTTAGGTTAGGGTTTTGGTTGCTTTGTGCTGTGTTTATTTATTGCATTCATTATTTACTGTTTGCATTCATTGTTTATTGTTTGCATCTGTGTTTGCATTAATGTTTGCATTTATTCATCTGTTCACCTGGCTGGTTGTTTGTTTCTCTCTGTGTGGGGGGGGAAGAGTCAGTTGAGGTAAAAGGTCCAATACCCAGACCATGAGTGCAATCTAGGATACCTAGGAATAGAGTGATTCATGGGAAGCGGGTGGTATGGCGCCACTTAGCGGAACATTGATATCACGAGCAGTTCAGACCCTGGTGGGATGCTGTCGTTACATACTTCGGGTGTGTATATGATAGTATTCTGCGAAAGGTTATTTATGCTGCGTTTCTCTCAGCCTTACCCTGGCCTAGACTACACCCGTGAGTGGGGAAGGGTTATTTCATTACAGGTACCGTTGGTGACTCGGTTCTGTTGGTGACTTGGTTCTGATGGTGACTTTGTGTTCAGACAGTGTTCAGTTGACCTTAAGTTGGATTTATGTTCTGATTTTGACTGAAGCTCCGACCTAGTGATCAGAGATTGCACAACCAGCCAGTCCAGTCTGCATCATGTGCATCATAGCATGGAAAAAAGAAAATGAAAAAAAATCAAAAAAAAAAAAAAAAAAAAAACTAATCTCTGCATGCATATCATTTCTCAGGTACATTCCAGAGCTAGTTCACTGATAGAGATGGCAACAGTCCCAGAGTTGAAGCGGAAGACTTGTTCCTACAGCTTTCACCGTGAACCTTTGACGTCTCTGATTGAGTTGAGCAACCTTGTGACCAGTGGTAACCAGAGGGGGTCTGTTGACCAGTATGGAGATATTCTGACACTGTTGAAGATGGTAGTCGATCCGGTGCCGTTGCAGACTCTTCTACAGTTCTACGACCCAGAGCTTCGTTGTTTCACTTTCCAGGATTATCAGCTGGCGCCTACTCTCGAGGAGTACTCTATTCTGTTGGGTGTTCCTATTCAGCATCAGACTCCCTTCTTGGACGTCCCAAAGGAGGTCGACTTCAGATTGATTGCCAGAGCTCTCCGGTTGAGTGTTGAGGAGGTTGGTAAGAATTGGAAACCCTGTGGGGATGTTGTGGGATTGCCTTTGAAATTTCTGTTGAGGGTAGCTAGAGAAGAAGCAGAGAAGGGAAGTTGGGAAGCCTTTCATGCTCAGTTGGCCGTCATGATCTATGGGATCATCTTGTTTCCGAGTATGCCGAATTTTGTTGACTATGCTGCAGTCAGCATTTTCATCAGAGGGAATCCAATCCCTACTCTTCTAGCAGATACTTACTATGCCATTCACAGCAAGCATGGTAAGGGTGGAGCCATCAGATGTTGTCTACCTCTTCTGTTCAAATGGTTCATGTCTCTCCTGCCAGCCAGTGGACCATTTGTGGATACCCAGAGCACTCTGAAGTGGACTCAGAGGGTTATGTCTCTTACCTCCTATGATATCAGGTGGCAATCTTACCGGATGGATGTGCGTAACGTCATTATGAGCTGTGGAGGATTCCGTAATGTGCCACTCATAGGGACTAGGGGTTGCATCAATTACAACCCGGTTCTTTCTCTTCGCCAGTTGGGGTTTGTGATAAAGGGAAGACCACTTGAGGCTGAGGTAGCTGAAAGTGTGTATTTTGAGAAGCAGAGTGACCCGGCTAGATTGGAGCAGATAGGGAGAGCTTGGAAGTCTATTGGTGTGAAGGATGGATCTGTCTTAGGGAAGAAGTTTGCCGTTGCTATGCCTGATTACACTGATTGGGTCAAGAAGAGAGTGGAAACTTTGTTGTTACCCTATGATAGGATGGAGCCGTTGCAGGAGCAACCACCTTTGATCCTTGCTGATAGTGTACCTGCTGAGCACTATAAGCAAGCCCTGATGGAGAATCGCCGTTTGAGGGAGAAGGAGCAAGACACCCAGATGGAGTTGTACAAAGCTCAGGCTGATAAGCTGCACTTGGCCCATCAACTCAGGGAGGTGCAAGGAGAAGATGCTAGCAGACTGAGAAGTAAGAAGAGATCCTACGAGGAGATGGAGAGTATGTTAGATGCAGAACACCGGGAGCGCTTGAGACTGCAGAGAGCAGAAGCCAGTTATCAGAAGAAGACCAGAGACTTGGAGAAGCAACTCAGAGACAAAGATGCTCAGTTGAAGAAGGAGATGGAGTTGAGACAAAGATCAGAGGACCACCTTGGAGGAGAAGTCTTGGAGCTCAGAAGACAGTTGAAAGAGAAGATCACTCCTTTACCAGATTGTTCAGAATGCTCGCTGTTGATAGACCAGTGCCATTACCTGAAGACCCTCATTCCGGAAGACCGTCTGTCTTAGTTTGTATCTCTGATTGTATTTTGTTGAATCACCTCCAGGCTTGTTGGATGGGATTCATTTGCGTGTAAGCCATCTTTTGGATCTTTTGTTAAGAATCACCTCCAGGCTTGTTGGATGGGATTCTTTTTCTTTGTACGTTGTTTATTCAGATATTCTGTTGACATTGGTTGTATGCCTTTTTACCCTCATGTATGTCAGCATTTCCCTGTATCTGTTTGTCCTCTTGTTGCTGCAGGTCGCCATCTTTTTAGGATGGGTCAGGCTCTTTGAATGCCTGAGAAATGAGCGTATCATGTGCATCATACGCATCATTTGCATCATACTCATATCATTTTGCATAACAGGTGTTCTTGGTCGTGACTTCTCACTCTTGGTTCCTGTTCAGGCAGGATAGCTGATCAACGTCCGCACCGCTACTCAACAAGACTGAATCAACAGAGAAGTATGGATCAATTTCAAGCTGAGTTGGCTGAGATGAAGGCAAGCATGGCCCAGTTTATGAATATGATGCAAGGGGTTGCGCAAGGTCAAGAAGAACTTCGAGCTATGGTTCAGAGACAAGAGGCTGCAAATCCACCGATCAACCATGCTCCGCCAGAGGGAGGCCCGGTCAATGATAACAATATTGCTGCTGCTGTACCCGTCAACAACTACGCTGTAGGTGATGAGTTGGGGGGTATTCGAATCAACGGTCAACCTATTGTTCCAGATGCCGCTAATGCCAGAGTAGTCCGTGCTCCGGCCCGTAATCCTGCTACGATTGTTGACAGACAAGAGGATATGTTCTCTCTGCTCAGTGAAGACGAAGACATTCTAGGAAGGGTTAATGAGAGAGATCGTAAGGTTGAAGCTCTTGCTGAGAAGATTCGTGCTATGGAAAGTCAAAATTCTCTCGGTTTTGATGTCACCAATATGGGGTTGGTCGAAGGTTTGAGAATCCCTCACAAGTTCAAAGCACCGTCCTTCGACAAATACAACGGTACTTCTTGCCCTCGCACCCATGTGCAGGCTTACTACAGGAAAATCTCTGCGTATACCGATGATGAAAAGATGTGGATGTATTTCTTCCAAGATAGTCTATCTGGGGCTTCTTTGGACTGGTACATGGAATTGAAGAGAGATTCGATCCGATGCTGGAGAGATTTGGGTGAGGCCTTCTTGAGGCAGTACAAACACAACATGGACATGGCACCGAGCCGGACTCAGCTGCAGAGTCTTTGTCAGAAATCCAATGAAAGCTTCAAGGAGTATGCCCAGAGGTGGCGTGAACTGGCTGCTAGAGTTCAACCCCCTATGCTGGAGAGGGAGTTGACAGATATGTTTATCGGTACTCTTCAAGGTGTGTTTATGGACCGGATGGGGAGCTGCCCATTCGGTAGTTTTTCTGATGTTGTCATTTGTGGAGAGAGGACTGAGAGTCTAATCAAAGCTGGTAGGATCCATGATGCTGGTTCCTCGTCTTCATTAAAGAAACCCTTCTCTGGGGCACCTCGCCGTAGAGAAGGAGAGACCAATGCTGTACAGCACAGAGGGGGTGTGTACAGAGCAAGTGCAAACAGAGATCAATATCGTCCAGTAGCTGCAGTGACCATTCCGGCACCTCAACCTCGTCAACAACAACAACCAAGAGTTCAACAACCGCAACAACAACAACAACAGCAGCGTCCTTATCAGCCAAGACAGAAATTGCAGGCTGATAGAAGATTTGATCCTCTGCCCATGTCTTACACAGAGTTATTACCCGAACTACTCAAGTTGGGGATGATTGAGTTGCGTACAATGGCTCCGCCTACAGTGCTGCCTCCTGGCTATGATGCTAATGTTAGATGTGACTTTCATTCTGGGGCACCAGGCCACCATACTGAGAAGTGTCGAGCTCTTCAGCACAAGGTCCAAGATTTGATTGATGCCAAGGCAATCAACTTCGCTCCAGTGCCTAACGTCGTGAACAACCCTATGCCTCAGCATGGTGGGCATAGAGTGAACAATATTGAGGGGAGAGAAGCTGAAGACCTGGTTGTTAATGTTGATGATGTTCAGACTTCTCTGCTAGTTGTGAAGTGCCGTCTGTTGAACGGGGGTGTCTACCCAGGCTGTGATGAAGATTGTTTGGGCTGTGCAGAATCTGAGAATGGTTGCGACCAGTTGAGGACCGGTATCCAGGGTATGATGGATGAAGGTTGTTTGCAATTCAGTAGGGCTGTAAAAGATCGTGGAACAACGTCAACTATCACCATTTACTTTAAACCGTCTGAAGAACGTGGACAAAGGATTGTCAGTGCACCTGCAGCAAATGGTACCCCAGTTACCATTCCCGTGCCTGTAACCATCAGTGTTCCAACTACTATCGTGGCGCCTGGAAGAAGGGTTGGTGAGAATAGTAAAGCCGTGCCGTGGAAGTATGATAATGCTTATCGCAGTAACAGAAGGGCTGAAAATCAGACAAGACCAGTGAATCAAGCTCCAGTGACAATTGGTTTACCGAATAGAGTTCCTGCAACTGTTGGTCCGGCTGTGGATAATGTAGGAGGTCCAGGAGGTTTTACCAGAAGCGGTCGTCTGTTCGCACCGCAGCCTTTGAGGGACAATAATGCTGAAGCTCTCGCCAAAGCAAAGGGGAAGCAAGCTGTGGTTGAGGAAGAGCCTGTCCAGAAAGAAGCGCCTGAGGGGTCATTTGAGAAAGACGTGGAGGAGTTTATGAAGATAATCAAGAAGAGTGACTACAAGATTGTAGACCAGTTGAATCAAACTCCGTCCAAGATTTCTATACTTTCACTGTTGATGTGCTCTGAGGCACACCGTAATGCCTTGCTGAAGATGTTGAATCTGGCTTACGTGCCTCAGGAGATTTCTGTCAATCAACTGGAGGGCGTAATGGCCAATGTGAGCACCAGACACGGTGTAGGTTTCACCAACTTGGACTTACCACCTGAAGGGCGAAATCATAACAAAGCCTTGCACATCACCATGGAGTGCAAGGGGGCAGTGTTGTCTCACGTGTTGGTAGACACCGGGTCGTCGTTAAATGTGTTGCCTAAGCAGATTCTGAGGAAGATTGATGCGGAAGGGTTTGTGCTTAATCCCAGTGATCTGATTGTTCGTGCTTTCGACGGCTCCAAACGTTCCGTGTGTGGAGAGGTTACCTTGCCTGTGAAGATAGGTCCTGAGGTATTTGATATCATCTTCTATGTTATGGACATCCAGCCCGCCTATAGTTGTTTATTGGGGCGTCCATGGATTCATGCAGCAGGGGCAGTCTCGTCGACTCTCCATCAAAAGCTCAAGTATGTCTGGAACGGTCAGATTGTGACTGTGTGCGGTGAAGAAGAGATTCTGGTGAGTCACCTATCCTCGTTCAAGTATGTTGAGGTGGATGGCGAGATCCACGAAACCTTATGCCAGGCGTTTGAGACTGTGGCTCTTGAGAAAGTGGCGTACGCTGAGCAGAGGAAGTCGGGTGTCTCAATCACTTCTTACAAGCAGGCTAAGGAGGTTGTTGATTCTGGCAAGACTGAAGGCTGGGGCAAGATGGTGGATTTGCCGGTTAAAGAAGACAAATTTGGTGTTGGTTATGAGCCTCTCCAAGCAGAGCAGAATGGTCAAGCGGGTCCGAGTACCTTTACCAGCGCTGGGCTGATGAATCATGGCGATGTCTCTGCAACCGGTAGTGAAGACTGTGACAGTGATTATGATTTGGACAACTGGGTTCGCCCGTGTGCACCAGGGGGGTCTATCAACAACTGGACGGCTGAAGAAGTGGTTCCAGTTACTCTTCTAACAGAGTAATTTTCTGTTGTTTTGTCATTTTGCATGAAAATCCTACGTTCTGCCCAAGGCGTAGTGATTCATTTTGTAGGGCCTCATCATGTTTTAATGATTATCATTAATGAAGGACATTTTTTGAACAAATTTTGTGATCCCTGTCTTTCTGTTTTCTGTTTTCACTTTTTTTCAAAACAATAAAAATGGCAATGTTTTTTGTTTTGTGACTTTTTTTTGAACTCTTTTTCTAAAACAAAGCATCAAACATGCAGAAGCGATCTTATGGCATTCACTATGAACAGTTCTGTTATGGCTCAGTATGATTTCGACAATCCCATCTACCAAGCTGAAGAGGAGAGTGAGGAAGACTGTGAACTCCCTGCAGAATTAGCCAGATTGCTGAAGCAGGAGGAAAGGGTCATCCAACCTCATCAGGAGGAGTTGGAAACTATCAATTTAGGTACTGAGGACGACAAAAAGGAGATCAAGATTGGGGCTACTTTAGAGGACTCTGTCAAGAGGAGGCTGATTGAGATGCTGAGAGAATATGTGGAGGTATTCGCCTGGTCATACCAAGATATGCCTGGTTTAGATACAGATATTGTGATGCACCGATTACCTCTTAGAGAAGGATGTCCTTCGGTTAAGCAGAAGCTTCGTAGAACGAGTCCTGACATGGCAACTAAGATCAAGGAAGAGGTTCAGAAGCAGTGGGATGCAGGTTTTCTGGCTGTTACCAGTTATCCACCGTGGGTGGCCAACATCGTTCCTGTGCCGAAGAAGGATGGTAAAGTCAGAATGTGTGTCGATTACCGGGATTTGAATAGAGCGAGTCCGAAAGATGATTTCCCATTACCTCACATTGATGTATTGGTTGATAATACGGCTCAATCCTCGGTATTCTCTTTCATGGATGGTTTCTCCGGATATAATCAGATCAAGATGGCGCCAGAGGACATGGAAAAGACGACATTCATTACACCTTGGGGCACGTTCTGCTATAAGGTAATGCCATTTGGGCTAAAGAATGCTGGTGCTACCTATCAGAGGGCAATGACGACTCTATTTCATGACATGATGCACAAAGAAATTGAAGTGTACGTAGATGATATGATTGCGAAGTCGCAGACAGAAGAGGAGCACTTGGTTAATTTGCAGAAGCTGTTTGATCGGTTGAGAAAGTTCAAGCTGAGGTTGAATCCGAACAAGTGTACGTTTGGGGTGAGATCAGGGAAACTTCTAGGCTTCATTGTCAGTGAGAAAGGGATTGAGGTCGATCCAGCGAAAGTCAAAGCTATTCAAGAGATGCCTGAACCGAAGACGGAGAAGCAAGTCCGTGGGTTTTTAGGGAGGTTGAACTACATTGCAAGGTTCATATCTCATCTAACTGCTACATGTGAACCAATTTTCAAACTGCTTAGAAAGAATCAAGCAATCAAGTGGAACGATGACTGTCAGAAAGCTTTTGACAAAATCAAGGAGTACTTGCAGAAACCTCCAATCCTTATACCTCCAGTTCCAGGGAGACCTCTGATAATGTACCTGTCAGTGACTGAGAACTCGATGGGGTGTGTATTGGGACAGCATGACGAGTCTGGTCGAAAAGAGCATGCCATATACTACCTTAGCAAAAAGTTTACCGACTGTGAAACAAGATATTCACTGCTCGAGAAAACTTGCTGTGCTTTGGCCTGGGCTGCTCGCCGACTAAGACAGTATATGTTGAACCATACCACTTTGTTGATTTCTAAGATGGATCCAGTGAAGTACATCTTTGAGAAACCAGCTCTCACCGGACGTATTGCCCGTTGGCAGATGATTCTAACAGAATATGATATTCAGTATACATCTCAAAAGGCCATCAAGGGTAGTATTCTGTCAGACTATCTCGCCGAACAACCGATTGAAGATTATCAGCCTATGATGTTTGAATTCCCTGATGAAGACATCATGTATCTCAAGATGAAAGACTGCGAAGAACCTCTTGTCGAGGAAGGACCGGACCCAGATGACAAATGGACACTGATGTTTGATGGGGCTGTGAATATGAATGGTAATGGTGTTGGGGCAGTATTGATCAATCCTAAAGGTGCTCATATACCTTTTTCTGCCAGATTGACGTTTGACGTCACCAACAACGAAGCTGAGTATGAGGCTTGTATCATGGGGATAGAAGAAGCCATTGATCTGAGGATCAAAACACTTGACATATTTGGAGATTCCGCTCTAGTGGTCAATCAAGTCAATGGAGATTGGAATACGAATCAGCCGCATTTGATTCCGTATAGAGATTACACCAGAAGAATACTGACGTTCTTCAAGAAGGTGAAGTTGTATCATGTCCCCCGGGATGAGAATCAAATGGCGGATGCCTTGGCAACTTTGTCATCTATGATCAAAGTTCATTGGTGGAATCATGTACCACATGTTGCAGTGAATCGGCTTGAGAGGCCTGCGTATGTGTTTGCAGCCGAGTCTGTTATGGGTGATGAGAAGCCGTGGTATTATGACATCAAGAATTTCCTCAAGACTCAGGAGTATCCTGAAGGTGCGTCAAAGAATGACAAGAAAACCCTGAGGAGGCTGGCTGGAAGCTTCTATTTGAATCAGGATGATGTGCTATATAAGAGAAACTTTGACATGGTCTTGCTCAGATGCGTGGACAGACCCGAGGCAGACATGTTAATGCAGGAAGTTCATGAAGGTTCCTTTGGTACTCATGCCGGCGGTCATGCAATGTCGAAGAAATTGCTGAGAGCTGGTTATTACTGGATGACTATAGAATCCGATTGTTTCAAGTATGCTCGGAAGTGCCATAAGTGTCAAATCTATGCTGATAAGGTGCACGTACCACCAAGCCCTCTGAATATCATGAATTCGCCTTGGCCGTTTGCCATGTGGGGCATTGATATGATTGGGAAGATTGAGCCTACTGCTTCGAACGGACATCGCTTCATCTTGGTTGCGATTGACTATTTTACCAAGTGGGTGGAAGCAGCTTCCTATGCTAACGTTACCAAACAAGTGGTTACCCGGTTCATCAAGAAAGAGATCATATGTCGTTATGGAGTCCCTGAGAGAATCATCACTGACAATGGTTCGAATCTCAACAACAAGATGATGAAAGAGCTTTGTAAAGATTTCAAGATTGAACATCACAACTCTTCTCCTTACAGACCGAAGATGAATGGTGCTGTAGAAGCGGCAAACAAGAATATCAAGAAGATTGTGCAGAAGATGGTCGTAACGTACAAGGATTGGCATGAGATGCTGCCTTTCGCTTTGCATGGGTACCGTACCTCAGTACGTACGTCAACCGGGGCAACCCCTTACTCCCTTGTGTATGGTATGGAAGCTGTCCTACCTGTTGAAGTGGAGATTCCTTCTCTGAGAGTTTTATTGGATGTCAAGCTGGACGAAGCCGAGTGGATTCGTACAAGGTTTAACGAGTTGAGCCTTATTGAGGAGAGACGGTTAGCAGCTGTCTGCCATGGACAGTTGTATCAGCGAAGGATGAAGCGAGCCTTTGATCAGAAAGTGCGTCCTCGAAGCTATCAAGTCGGTGATCTAGTTTTGAAGAGGATCCTCCCTCCCGGTACAGATAACAGGGGCAAGTGGACTCCTAATTATGAAGGTCCGTATGTTGTGAAGAAGGTTTTCTCCGGTGGGGCCTTGATGCTTACAACTATGGATGGTGAAGATTTTCCGTCTCCTGTCAACTCAGATGTAGTCAAAAAATACTTCGCATAAATTGACCCGCTGGACAAAAGAAAAAGAAGTCCAGGCAAAAAAAGGGCATCCCGGCGAACCAAAAAACAGAAAAAAGGTTCGGGCAAAAATTAGGGATAAAAATGAAAAAATTCGTACACCCGGTAAGTCGAAAACCCGCAAGGGCGGCTTAGGCAAAAATGGGTATCCCGGTGGATTGAAAACCCGAAAGGGCGATCCAGGCAAAAATTAGGGATTAAAGCGAAGACTACAGTCTGAGTTGTCTGTACTGCATCCAGCTTTGTCGTCTACCATCTCGAAAGATGTGATCTGTCCAGTCATTCTCCTCAGAAAGCAAGGAACTGGGAGGAAAACTGATGATCTGTGAGTTATGACAGAATTGGGAAGTAGTGGATGCCGTGTTCACGTTGCCATTAGGATAGATTTTTCCTTTTGTACGCAATTACCTCTTTCTAGGAATTGCTTCCCAAATGTATTTTGCCTCTTCAGGCACATTCTCAATTAATAAAAGTCGTTATTCAGATAAATAGCTCTCTTGTTTTTATTTTTACTGTTTTGTTTGCAAAATGTCCGAATTTTTGATAAGCATTGCATATATAAGAACATGAAGGCTACACGACAATGTGCAGAATGATAAAACATTTGAAAATCATTTTGAATATTGAGAACACTTGAGCGTATCTTGTCCATGTATCCCCTGGGGGCATTTTGTTGTGACTGTTTTTCAGGTTGACATCTGTGAGGACGTTTCCTCAACAGATATTTTCCCCAAGCAAGCTTGAAAGCTATCAGAGTTATGTTCCCCTGCGAAGACGTCTGTGGATAGTGTTTTCTATTCCCCAACAGATCTAAGGATGGCCTGTCCCCAGCAGGCCTGTATTTGCCGATTTCCTCCCCGAGTGAGGCCGGTTCATTGAATTTATCCCCAGCGGAGTTTACCTTTTCCCAGCAGCAGTGCCATGCTTCAACATGAGTGTGAAGTCGCTTTACCATTCCTCAAGCAGAGTTCCCCGCAGAGTATTTCCCCAAGAGGAGTCTCCCCACAGAGTCAGAATATCTGATCATTTTGGCTCCCTAGCCAGGATTCATTTGCATGTTGCATGTAGTAATCATTGCATCCTCAAAACCGCGTAGCATTTCCATTCAATATGGAGCATTACGCCATAAAAAAAAATTCAAACATATGCATTCATGTGTTAACTTCACCAGACCGTATCCCCGGCAGAGGCGGATCATTTCATTCAACATCAGCACCAAGACTGCTACAGTTGCTCTTGACAGCATTCAGATTTGTTTATTCCCCGCAGAGGTTTATTTCCTCACCCGATGGTGACAGAGGTTTATTTCCTCACCCGATGGTGACAGAAAGTTTGCTTCTCCCCAGTGAGACCCCCAGCAAGTGGTCAACCTTGCCTTAACATATCTAAGATGTCGTTCTCGTGATGCCGGTAAGTGTCATGCCAGCACCCACGTGTGTTTTCTTTGTTTGGTGTCGGTAAACACCCTTGTTTCGGTGTCTGTAAACATCGAGTCTTACTCCAGTCATCGGTAAATGTCTGGTCATTTTTGATGTCGGTAAACATCATCTTTCAATGTCAGTAAACATCGAGTCTTACTCCAGTCATCGGTAAATGTCTGGTCATTTTTGATGTCGGTAAACATCATCTTTCAATGTCAGTAAACATCGAGTCTTTTCCTCAGTCATCGGTAAATGTCTGATAATCCCCAACTAGAAATCCCCAGTAGAGTCATATGTAAATGTCCTATCTGGTTTCCAGTTACAAATATTCGTATCTCCCCACTAAACTTCTCATTCCCAGTCATCGGTAAATGTCTGGTCATTTCTTTGGATGTCGGTAAACATCACCTTTCGATGTCGGTAAACATCGTGTCCCACCCCAGTCATCGGTAAATGTCTGTCATTCTTTTGATGTCGGTAAACATCATCTTTCGATGTCAGTAAACGTCGAGTCTCATCCCAGTCATCGGTAAATGTCTGGTCGTGAAATCAAAATCCCCAGAAGTCGTCGGTAAACGTCTTGTCTGGTATCACCACAAAGATTTTGTTCCTCCCCAAGTGGAGATGCCATCGGTAAATGGCCCCGTTTTCTTCGATATCGGTAAATATCGAATTCCCAGTTGCAGCAGCCATCGGTAAATGGTCTTGCCAAGTTGACATCGGTAAATGTCAAGTTTCTTCGAAGCCACCATCGATAAATGGTCTTGCTTCCCTTTTACATCAATTCGTTTTTCCCAGCAGCCATCGGTAAATGGTCGTGCTGAAGTTGATATCGGTAAATATCAAGTTCTAACCATCGGTAAATGGTTTTTGTTTTCCAGAAGTTTGTTTTCCCCAGCCGCCATCGGTAAATGGTCGAGCTGAAGTTGATATCGGTAAATATCAAAGTTCCAGTTCTTCAACCATCGGTAAATGGTTTCACTTTTTTGAAGTTGTCAATTGCGGTCGTCATCGGTAAATGACGTGGTTCTTCTTGTATTATATCCAGTTAGTGCAAATTCTACGGTTCTTTGGTATTCAATCCCTGTTTACCCTGAAAGTCTGACAGCCGTTGCTCTCATCCATTCGGGTTCCCAGCTGATTGAATAGGGGCAGCTGTAGCACCTCAAATTTGCACCTATCATTATACATACGTTTTCATATTAGGTCATAGCATGTCATGATCTATTGCATAGCATTTGCATTGTTCCTCAGTTGCCTCAAGTGCAAGCAGTCAAGAATTAGGTCAAACTAATCTCCTGATCAGTCAACCAAGCAAGCAAAGGAATTTCTCATTGAATCAAGGCCTTGGGGTTTGTCCAACAAGTTCACATGGCTTGGAGGTCCATTTGAAGTATTCAAGGCAAGGGTTGAAGGCTCAGAGGTCAGCAGTTCATACACAGACAGTCAAAAGTCAAAGAAAGTCAACTGTCAGTCAAAGCAATGGTTGGTGGTCATTCTTGTGGAATTTGGGCATCATGATCAATAATCAAGAGTTCATACAACTTGGGACATCATTTGAAGTCAAGTTCTCAAGGAATTAGGGTTTGGAATTCATCAGTCAATGCACAATCAGGCAGAAACCCTAAAAGTCAACTGTTGGTCAACTGTCCATTTAAACAGTGATTGGATGATTGGAATTGGTTTGTGAGAGTTCATTCATGTCCAAATAGTCATCATATGTCATGCCAAACGCCATCATGGAAGAATTTGAAGCCAGATCAAAATTTCCCAAAATAGAAACTGGGCCTGTAACTGAAACCTGCCATAAATGGAAAGTCTTGATCCTCAAACTTACATTTTGATACAAGCCTCAAATGAATTTTTGCCCAACATGAAAGTTGAAGATCTTGTTCTCCCATTTCCAAAAAGTCCTAGAACTCTCAATTCCCATGTGTGGTTGGCAAGTTATGATCGAATCGATTTCAGAAAATCTTGAACTTCAGAAGGCCATATCTCTCAAACCGTTTGACCAATTTTGGTGGGGTTTTTTCCTACAAGTCACATTTGATCCCCTCTTTCCAAAAATATAAATTTCATGAGCCAAAACTTCACCAATCAAAATGGCATATTTTGACCTTTTTCATTTAAAAGTAAGTTTGACCAAGAGTTGACTTTTTGACTCAAACATTTTTTCAACATTTGGCCAATTGGGACAGCTCATAAATATCATTTTAAGTGTGTTTGCAAGCTAAAATTATGCAGCACATGTGAATCATTGCTTAGTTGCTTGGAATTTGCAAAAAAGGACAATTTTACTCATGCTAAACCATGCTACTCCATACCATGCCTTGTACCTCAAAAGGACAGCAGCATTATGCATCATTTGCTGTCATTTGAAGCCTCATTGTGCAGCCATAACCAACAGAAAAAGCCATGCCAAGTTGCTTGGAATTGGGAAGAAAGTACATGTTTGCAACAAGTCCATCTCATCAATCCATGAACCATACTTGTACCATATCACTTAGCAGATTTTATGATGGATTTTCTGTAAAAAAATAAAATAACTAGCAGCCACTTGGTAGAAAAAAAGAAAAAGATGGCATTCTCTCATTTTTCTCATTTTGCTCTACTTGATTTTTTCTGGACAAAACTGCAAAGAGCAGCACCATTTCTTCTTGGATTTGCCATTCACAGGCATATTGGGAGTGATTCGAAGCAAAGATTCACTACTGTTGCAGCAAAATCATGACTGTTAAGCTCAAGCACCCCCCCATGGCAGCTGCGGATCTGAGCGGCATCGTGTGCATTTGAACTTCGTCTCTTCATTCTTTCATCCATACAAGCACTGGAGAATACCTGTTTGTGCTTTGCAAGGACCAAATCCATCGACTTCAACTCTGTTTGCTTCAAAAAGGTCAGAACTCAAGTTCCTCTTTTCTTAAATTTATTATATGATAGCTGTAGATCTTGTGACGATGGTGAAAATGAGCTTTGAACCGTTAAATTTCGTGCTAAAATGAGATAGTTATAGGATTTTAAAGTTTTGTTGTGGATTTGTTTTTCCTTTGATTCGCACTTGTTTGTTGGTTTCTCGATAAAACGTTTATGTATTATGAATGTATCACGATGAACCTACGCAATGATGGTCTCAATTTGAAGTTCTGGAATCTTTGTTTTTTTGAATCCATGGAGTTTTTGCTTTTTTCCTGCATAAAATATGAAGAAGAAGGCGGTACTGTAGGTTGGATCTTTAGAAAAATTAAATGCCGTGGCTGCATGTTGTTTTTCCTACAGAAGCAGTGCAATTGGCTAGATGCATGGGCCATGCTATTATGCAAGTGGCCGTGGGCCCCACTTGCTGGGATCTTGGAATCCCATCTATTTGGAACGGTAGCATTCCACAACGCGGCATGTGTCATCCTTTTTTAAGAATAATTATTAAATAATTAACCAATAAACATTTCCTTGCATTTTCGTTTTTTTATTTCATTTTCTTTACAAACTTCAAAAATTCATAAATAATTAAAGGATGATCCAATTGAGATGGGGTTTTTTGCATTCTTTTCACCATAATCTCTACTTAATTTTCATATTTTTTCCAGATTTTTGTGATGAATGGATTTTATTTGGCATATTGGTTTGTAACATGTATCCACATTTTGCACATTCCACTAAATCATTTGTGAAATAGTCATGCTTTATCCTATGGACTTGAAATTTTTTGTGCTTAAACTAGACACACTCATGGTGATTTTGGTATAGAGTTTGTGAATTTATCATTGCTGGTTTGTGAGTTATGATTTTTTGAGTTAGGGTGTGACAATTTGTGTCACACCATTGATGTCCAACTTCATGATTTTCATTACCATGCTTCTTGACCTCCAAATGACTTGAAATTTTGCATGAGCCTCCTCTTGTATGTCTAGTTGACTTGTGAATTTTCTTGGATTTAATTGAACTATTTTCCATTTGTTTGAGATTTTTCTTCCCTGCCTAGTCAAATGTTGACCTTGTGTGACACTTGTTCCCATTTCATTTGTGAAATTCTCATACTTTATTGGATGGACATGAAATTTGATATGTGATAACTAGACATCTCAAGCTTGGCATTGGTGTTAATCTCATTCATTTCTCATCTGTTTTCAATTTGATATGATTTTTTGAAGTTGACCCATGCTTGTTGACTTTCTTTGTGCATGCTTGAATTTGGTTTGACTTCATGATTTTCATTGACTGCCTTCCTCTCATCCAAATGCCATGAAATTTTACATGCCTACCATGCTAGATGTTAGGGTTGAGTGTGATTTATTTGATGATTTTTGAAAATGTTTGGGTTGACTTTTGATGCAAGTCATTCTGTTGACTTCTTTGAACTTGCATTTGCCTTACTTTGACTTCAAATGTTCATGAAATGATAGTAATGCATGATTTGAATGTGGGCCCAATTGTGATAGCTTCTTAAATGTTTGACCTTGACTTTGGTTGACTTTTCTTTGTTGTTTTGACTTTCTCTTTCATCCTTGACCCTAGGCTAGTCCTAGTGGTCTTCTGAGCTTACAATTGAGTTTCTGTTTCAGGTTAAGCACCAATGCCTCAAAGATCATTCAAACTTGTTTGAATTTGATTGTTTATCATATGCTAACCTTTGTTTTGTAGGTTCGACCCATGTGTTTGAGTCTTGTGCCTTGTACAGTCGACCATCTGTTTTGTCTGTGCATCCCACTCCTTTGCTTTTAACTGTTAAATTGCATACTGATTGGTTTGACTTTTTCAGGTACTTTAGTTGCCTAGGTTCTCTGAACTTGACTTGCTTTGCTTTTTAGCAACTTGCTTGAGGTATAATCTCTTTTACTTCATGTAGTCTGGAAGACCTGGCCTGTTACTTGGCCAGGCAACTGTCTGAAGTCCTCCTTAAGAGGCAATGTTTGTGGATGTTTAACTTTGTCCTTGCATAGAGTCAAAGTCCTCCTAAGTGAAGAGGCAATTGGTGGAAGGTAGGGATATGCAATCTATCCCCCACTATTCAGTGTGTCATCTGCTTTGCTCACACCACTGTGTTGATGCATTTCAGATACAAACCCAAGATCTTGTACAACTGTACAGTTGAGTCAGTATCAAATGTGTAGAAGGGTTCCCACTTTCTGAACCCACACATTCTTGTCTTAAGCTCTCCCAGGCCAGGGATAAGAGCTGTGAGGTCTCATCCTCACTTCATCCTTTCATCTGCTTCACCTTAGTCTCTCAATGGCAAGGTTAAGAGCAACATTCACCCCATTCCAGAGGTTTGTTTGTCGAGGTTGATATGACCCCTTGACTAAAACCTAACCCTTGTTTGAGTCACTTGTTTGTGTATAGCGTGTGCTATCTGTGCTTGTAGGATAGTTTGACTTGCTTCCTGTGCAAGATAGGATTGTTTGACTTGCTTCCTGTGCAAGTTAGGATTAGTTTAGACTTGCTTCCTGTGCAAGTTAGGTTTTGCTTGGCTTGCTTCCTGTGCAAGTTAAGTGTGTGTGGCTTGCTTCCTGTGTGAGCCATACTTAGGATAGGTTGGCCCTTGTGCCATTTAGCTAGAAACCTTAACTTAGGGTTGATCTGCATGATAACATCTAGGCTCGAGTCGTAGTCTCCCTAGTTGTGTCTCCCTCTGTTATCTGGTTAGGCTAGATCCTTTGTCCCTGCGTAGGGGAACTACATCGCCCTGATCTTCACACCAGATGAAGTATGTAGGCAGGAGATTGAGCTGATCTCTCCGGGCGCCTTTTTTTTCTTTGTGTGTGTTGTCTGACCTTTGCTAGGCTCGAGTCCCTGACTCCTTAGCATTTGCTGTCTGTCTTGTTTGTGTGCGTTTGACAGCTATAGGCTGAGTCCCCGACTCCCTATCTATCTGTTGTGTTGTTTAGGTTCGGATGTCAATGTAAGTCCAGTGATTGGCATTTGGGCTCCACGTTTGCCTCTTTGTGTGTGTTTTGGTTCGGATGCTGATATAAGTCCAGTGATTGGCATTCAGGCTCCACGTTTGCCTCTTGGTGTGTGTTTTGGTTCGGACGCTGATATAAGTCCAGTGATTGGCATTCAGGCTCCACGTTTGCCTTTGCCTGTGTTTGTTTGTGTGCGTGTCAGCCGAGCTACGAATGCTCTGATTCTTCTCTCGTCCGAGAAGATACGTATGCATAGGATGCAATATCCTAGCGAGCATGTGTCGTCTTCCCAGTCCGAACTACTTCGACTCTGATGTCTATGCCTGATAGACTAAGTAGGCCCAGGATACGATATCCTGCCGAGTCAGTTTCAGTCAGTCTCTCTCGTTTCTTTCAGCCAGTTGTGTGTGTGAGTTTTGAGCAGTGTTTAGCAACCAATTTTCCTTCCTTTAGTGCGTGGATCCCGTCGAGTACGACGGATGCGTAGGGGTGCTAATACCTTCCCTTCGCATAACCGACTCCCGATCCCATTCTCTTTGGTCGCGAGACCATGTTCTTTCCAGGTTTACTCTGAGCGTTTCCTTTCCCTCTTTTGGGATAAATAACGCACGGTGGCGGCTCTGTTGTTCTTATTTTCCCGCCGGTTTTTCGCGTGATGCGACAATGTCATGTCGTCACCTTGGCCTTTTGCAATGTGGGGCATTGATATGATTGGTAAGATCGAACCGACTGCTTCCAACAGCCATAGATTCATTTTGGTCGCTATTGGTTATTTCACTAAGTGGGTGGAAGCAGCATCCTATGCGAATGTTACGAAGCAGGTGGTAGCCAGATTTCTGAAAAGAGATATCATCTGCAGATACGGAGTTCCCGAGTGGATCATTACTGATAATGGTTCGAATCTCAATAACAAAATGATGGCGGAGCTTTGCCGGGACTTCAAAATCGAGCATCACAATTCTTCCCCTTACAGGCCAAAGATGAATGGTGCTGTTGAGGCAGCTAACAAGAATATTAAGAAGATTGTGCAAAAGATGGTGGTAACATACAAGGACTGGCATGAGATGTTACCGTTTGCATTACATGGGTATCGAACTTCAATTAGAACATCCACCGGGGCAACACCTTATCAGCTTGTATATGGCATGGAAGCCGTTCTTCCGGTTGAAGTCAAAATTCCTTCTTTGCGGGTCCTGATGGATGTTAAGCTGGACGAAGCAGAATGGGTCGTTCTCGATACAATCAGCTGAGCCTAGTTGAGGAAAAGAGACTAGCAGCTATATGTCATGGCCAACTAGATCAGAGACGAATGAAGAGAGCATTTGATCAGAAAGTGCGTCCTCGGGAGTATCAAGTCGATGAATTGGTACTCAAAAGAATTCTTCCTCCCAACACAGATCACAGGGGCAAATGGACACCGAACTATGAAGGTCCATACGTGGTTAAAAGGGTTTTCTCAGGCGGTGCTTTGATGCTAACAACCATGGATGGCGAAGACTTCCCATCCCCTGTCAACTCAGACGCAGTTAAAAAATACTTCGCATAATTGACCCGCTGGACAAAAGAAAAAGAGTCCAGGCAAAAAAGGGCATCCCGACGAACCAAAAAACAGAATAAAGAGGTTCGGGCAAAAATTAGGGATATATAAAAAAAAAGTACACCCGGTGAGTCGAAAACCCGAAAGGGCGGCTCAGGCAAAAAAGGGTATCCCGGTGGATTGAAAACCCAAAAGGGCGGTCCACGCAAAAGAGGGAATAAGCGAATGACTGCAATCTGAGTTCATCCGTGTTATATCACCGTTTTATTCAATCCGGCAATCTCCGAAGGGTAAAGATCGACTAATCATCCACTTCAGAAAGCAATATGAGCAGAGCGTCTTGAGGTCATACGAGCCATAGCAGAGTCGAAACTCAGTGGGACCCCGTATCCACATTGCCATTAGGATAGTTTCTTTTGTTCAATTTATAGCGATTGCCTCTTTTCAGGGATCAGCTTCCTAATGTACTCGCCTATTCCTGGCACAAATTTTTCAACCAATAAAAGTCGAATAATTCAGTTAAAGAGCCTCTTTATTTTTTCATTTATCAGTTTGTTTGCAAAAGATGTCCGAATTCTTGATGAAACAAATTGCATCTGAACATAATGGTGGATTTTGCAGATGATTTGCACAGGAAAACATTTAAAATTGCTTTGAATGTGCTTAATCCCGGACGGTGAATTCAAACCGAGTAATTCCCCCGGGACATACGTGTGTGATTGCAGGTCACAGGAACCGGATGCCAAGTCATGAATCCTCCTCCCCAAGCGGTTGATGAAGTCTCTCCTCAGCAGAGCATGTCCCCCAGTAGAGTTTCACCTTGTATCCCCAACAACAGCAGAGTAGTTGCATACCCAACGGACAAGAGGGTGGTGTTCCCAGTGTTCATCTCATTCCCCAGCAGATTATTTTTGACAGATTTATTTTGATCCTCGGCCTGAGGACGATTAGCAAGTTCATACCCCCAGCAAGGTCAACTTTTCAAAAAAAAAAAGAAGCCAATTTATTTTCGGTGGCTCCCCGATCCCGGAAGACGGATCATTCCCCACAGAGCATTCAAGGTTGATACAACGATTCGTTCCCTACCGGAGTTTACTTCCCCAAGCAGATTTCTTTTTTGCACCATGCATAACATTTGCATTTGCATGCATATCAAGCATACACATAAGTTGATAAACAGGTTCTTCAAAGCAGACTAAAGAATTGCTTTACAACCAAAGTCATGAGATTCAGCCAGAGGATCAAGTGCGTGTGATCCAGCAGGAGGGTCATTTCGAAGATTCAGCTTGAGAATCGTTTTCCAAAGAGCCAGCCTAAGGTTCAATTTGAAGATTCAGCTAGAGAGTCGCCTACAAGCGTTGTTTCCCCAGCAAGCCTGCTAGAGGAGTAGATTGACAATTCAACAGAAAATCAACCAACAAGAGGATCCAGCCCGCGGATCGCAATTTAAGGACAAAGTCTAATTGAGGAGTCGTTACAACATGTTCTAGCCTGAAGAATGTGTACGAAGCCCAAAAAGTGGAATATTCTCGAAGCTGCATATCTAGCATGAAGATTGGGTGTAGATTTCGAAAGAGGATCAACCAGCGCATGCCTCAGATGCGAGATCCTGATGATGGGAATTCTTCATCAAAACAAGTCAGGTCTAGCCCGAAGACCGAAAATAGATTCAGCCAGAGAATCAAAGAGAACAGATTCAGCCAGAGAATCGAAACAAAGGAGATCTAGCCAGAAGATCGAAGTAGATCTAGCCAGAAGATCGAAGTCAGGTCTAGCCCGAAGACCAAAAATAGATTCAACCAGAGAATCAAAGAGAGCCGATTCAGCCAGAGAATCGGATCGAAGGAGATCTAGCCAGAAGATCGAAGTCAGGTCTAGCCCGAAGACCAAAAAAGATTCAGCCAGAGAATCAAAGAGAATAGATTCAGCCAGAGAATCGAATCGAACCAGATCTAGCCAGAAGATCAAAATCGTATCTAGCCAGAAGATCAAAATCGTATCCAGCCCGAGGATCAAAAGTAATATCCAACCAGAGGACTAAATTGAGTATAGATTCAGCCAGAGGATCGAAACTCCAGATTAAGTCAGAAGACTGATTCAGATTCAGCCAGAGGATCGGAAGAAAAATAAACAGCGCGGTGTATTTCGGCATTTTTGTGTTCTCAGAGCGCAAATTTTCGGCCTGTCTTTGGTATTCAATCACAGCTGACCCTATTTGTATGATGAGCTGTTCGCTTTCATCCTGCTCGGGTTAGCTGATGATCGATTAAGAGCAGCTGTAACACCCCAAAATTTGCCCTCCTCGTTCATGCATTCATTTTTTAGGTCATTTAACATTTCATATTGCATTTCATCATGTCAATCAGCATCAGATCCAAGAAGCTTGAATATCATCCAAGACACTTTGTGGTTTCTATCAGGGTGATCAGTCAACACAAGGGAATGACTTGAGTTACTTCCAACAGGTTCAAATGGGGTCTATTCATCATTCAAAACGCTAATCTTGAAGGAGAAAAAATCTGTTCCTGAGTTGTCATGCTCGCTAGGCGAGCAGAATGATTCGCCTAGCGAAAGGAACTGTCATGCTCGCTAAGCGAGCAGATCCTTCGCTAGGCGAAGCGCACACGTTTTGGAATATAACAGAAAAGTTTTGGGCTTGAGTTGCCTTCATTTTGAGCCCACCAAGTCACGAAACCAGGTTATAAATTCAGAGTTTCATTGAGCCAAACCCTATTCTAGGCGATTCCTATTATCAGAGAGAGAATTCAGAGCAGCCTCCGGAGACCTACGAACTAATCTGCAGCAACCTCCAGACAGCTCTGAAAAGTTCACTCTGACTCACACACTTTTTCACCTCCATCTCACGCAAACCCTGACATTGCTTTGCAAACCCAGTCGTGCCATTCGATTTTAATCGACCTCTCCAATCAGGTTTGCCTTATTCCTATGACTTTATGCTTCTAATCTGAATACTCTGAATGTATGAGGTATTATCGTGAGGTTTTGCATGCGGGTTTAGATATGCATGAATGTGTAAAATAATGCTTTGAATGTTTGATCACTTGATTTCTGAAAAGGGATACCATAGGGTTTGGAGTCCCTAAAATCGTGCTGTTACCAATGGAAAATCCAAAACCCGCAGGCGTTCGCTAACACCATCGTTAGGCAAGCCTGTAGCGAGGCTTCGCTAAGCCTTCGCTAGGCGAAGCAGCAGCGATCGCAGCAGTTGCTTTTCTGTTTGCTCTAATCTGTTTTGTGTTTGTTATGGCATTGTGTTCTCTTTATTCCATCCTGTTACTCTAACCTGTTTGTTGAGCTTTTGTAAGGGCTCACATGACTTTTGCAGGGATAACTTACTTGGTATTCCGCTTTATTTGTGGGATACCATTTGGAGGTTTATTCCGATTACCTGTATTGACTTGCTTTCTTTGATGGTGCCAACTTGAGAGATCTCTGGGTTTCTTATTTCGATTAGTTGCTGTTATTTCGGATCTTTATCCGTGCGGTAGATCTCTTGATCCCTTTATTTTTCAGCATTTTACTGCTTTCTTAGCTGGAAGACCTCAATAGGAGGCAATGTTTTCTTTTGTTTGTTTACTCTCGTGCCCAAAGACCTCCAAGAAGAGTCATCCGTGCTAAAGACCTCCATGAAGAGACAATTGGAGGATAAAAGGGATTAGCAGTCAATCCCCCGTTATTCAGTGTGTCGTTCTTTAAGCTCACACTACGTGTCGACGCTTCAGAACAAAAGCCCAAGATCTTTTGTCCGGTCAGTCAGTGCAGAGGGTTCCACCTTTCTGAACCCCCACGCCTTGTCATGAGCTCACCCTGTCCAGGGTTAAGAGCTATGAGGTCTTATCCTCATTACCCTTTTGATCTGCTCACCCTGACAATCAATGTCAGTGGTTAAGAGCCCATTCGATTACCCTTTCCATGGCTTGTTTGTCGAGGTTGATATGACCCCTCTTGACTAAAGCCCTACCCATATGTTTGAGCCCCCTTGTTGGTGTGTTTACTTTATGCATGTTTGTTTTATATGGTGTGATCGTCTCCCCGTAGGATTGCTAGGCTTCGTATAGTCTCCCGTTTGCATGACAATTAAGGTAGCGCGGTTCCTTCGTCTAGGACTGCCTTTTTGCATGAGCATCCCTAAAACCCAAACAAACTCATTGATTTTTCTTCTCCTAAGAACAAGTTAACTCCTTCTACTACAGGCGAGTAAGTCTCCAAAGGTTGAGCATCCGGTAGATTGCGTAGTAACGTCTGTAAGACCCCAATTTTGTCCCTAAGATCCCTCATGGCATCATATCATATCATTTCATAGCCTCAAGGATCATTGGACACCTTGCTTCCTCCCCTGTGGGTTGGTTATCTTTTTGAGAGTGGTTCTTGATCACCAAGCATTGTTTGCATTTGTATATCATTGCTTTTCTTTTATCACTAACCCAAAAGTGCAAAAATATGTCATCTAACCTTTGTCTTGCAGATGAAGAAATCACAAGTCAAGACAATCAAAGGCAGTCATTGAGCAATAGATGGTGGCCATTCTTGAGAATTTGGACCCCATAATCATTATCAAGAGTTCATATGAACCATGATGTTATTTTGAAGCAAAATCCCAAGTGGTGGAGGCTTGAATCTCATCAGAACATTTTCAGGTCAACTGAAGGCCTAGAAAGTCAACTGCAAAGTCAACAGTGGATTTGGAGGTGGGAAGTGATTAGAAATACTTCATTCATGTTCAAACAAGTCTCATTTGACATTTCAAACATCAACATTGAAGAATTTAAAGTCAGGACAAAACTTTCCAAAAATAGAAAATGACCTATAATTTGAATTTGCCAAAAATGGAAAGGTTTTAGCCTAACTTCAACTTCATATTACATTATCAAGAAAGCTTCAAATGAAATTTTGTTGAACATGAAAGTTGTAGATCTTTCTCTCCAAGTTCCAAAAAGTCCAAGATCATCAATTTATCATGTGTGGTTAAAGAGATATGATCAAAACATGGCAAGGTGTACTTGAAGATTCAAATGGACATAACTTTCCAACCAAAGCTCCAATTCAAGTGGTTCTTTTTGCTAAATTCTTCTCTTGACCTCTAGTTTCCAAACCATGCATTGCATTGCACAAATTATCATCACATGAGCATTTGATAATTCATTGGATTTTTGGAGGGAAATCATAAAATTCAAATTTGGTGCATTGTTTAGACATTTGACCATTACCATTGGCTCCAAAATGGAGTTTTAAATGAAAATGAATAAAATTTCGTGCACTGTTCACATGCACTTCATGCATAAGGTGAAAAAGGCAATTTGCACTTACACCTCATTTTTGCTAAACTCACTTACCAATTGGCTTAAACATGATTAAAGAGTGATTAGCATGACCTATATAAACCAAAACCCTAACTGTTTTTCAGATTAACATTCATTTTTCAGATCTAGATCCAAAATCACAAAATTTTCCTCTCAAATTTTCTTGCAATTTCTTCACATCCAATCCATTCCTCTTGCTTGATTCTTGTTTCTGAAGTGTTATTAAGGAGATTTGCACGTGGAATTGAAAAAAACAGTGCAAGATTGCAGCATTCTTGGAGCTTGAAGCAACAATGGTGATTTCAAATTCTGGCAAAATCGTGCACAATTGAGTTGCGTTTTCTCTTCCAATCACTCATACAAGCATTATAGAAGAACTGTTGAGCATCACAAGGCCTTGAACCACACGAATTCCAGTTCTGCTCTTCAAGAGGTTCCAAATTGATTCTCTTAAATCTCAAATTTATTATGCTATTGTTGTAGATCTAAGTTTGCTGGTGATGCTGAGCTTTGAACCATGAAATTTCGTGCAATATTGAATGAGTTAGGGTTGTTTAAAGTTCCATGCATGAATATTATTTGCTTCGATCTGCTCATGATAATTGGAATTAGGCTAAACCATGCATGGATTCGTGATCCTTGATGAAAAACCTACACAATGATATGTTTAATTTTAATTTCTGGAACAAAAGTTCTTGATGCATGAAGATGTTGTTACTGTTCATATGAATGGCACGATGAAGAAGATGATGCTTGCTTTGGCCACGGTTTTTTTGATCTTTAGAAAACACTTTGCCGCATCTGCATGTGTTATAATAGGGCTTGATTATGATTGGTGCATGCGTTTGGCCATGCTGCGTTCTGATTGGTCCGCTTGCCTTGACCGTGCCATTGACTGCCAGCACATAAATGAAACGGCAGCGTTTCATTCAAACTGAGCGCGCCACATTCAAATTCGCTCCCAGTTCGATTCCGGCCAGTGCACATTATTTCAAATGCTTCATTTCTTTTTTTCATTTCCCTCCTTTTCCTTATGCATTGCTTCAAATCATTTTTTTCATTTTTCTCATCTTTAAAAAATCATATCTAATTGAAAACTCATCGAAATTCATCCCAATTTTTTCCTACTTGCTCCTTATCTTGTCTATTATTTTTTGATCATTTTTTCCAAAATTGTGCTTGGCTGGATTTCATTTTGTGCTAGGGTATGTGAGCATGTATCCATTTTGCACCTTGCCTTGCTTATTCATTTGTGAAATGCTGGTCTTTTATCCAATGAATGTGAAATTTTGCATGATAAAACTAGACTCATTGCTTGACATTTTGGTGTTGATTTGGTATTTTTATCAATTATCATTTTTGTTTTATGATTGTTCTAAGTTGGTGTGACAATTTGTGTCACACCTTTTGATGCTCAACTTATATGATGTGTTTGCCTTGCCAAATGATCTCCAGTTGTCCTGATTTTTTGTATGATGCATGTTATGGATGTTGTGAATGAGCATGAATTTTGTTGGAATTATTTGAATCATTTCTGATTTAATTGAGATTTTTCATTCTGGCTGATCACATTTGAGCTTTAAAATTGCCTTGAACTTCAATTGATCATGAAATGCTTTTGGTTAATGATATTGATGTGAGACCTTTTGGAATGTTTCAAGATGTGTTTAAAGTTGATTCATGTTAAATTTCAGCTTCTGTTTTGAATTGTTTCTCCATCTTTGACCCTAGGCTTTGACCTAGTGGTTTGTGGCTTATGTTTGAGCTCTGATTTTAGGTTGAGCATTCAAGTTACATGGTTAATGATGCTCCATCACTTGAGTATTGATGTTTGCCTTTGATTATTAACCTTTGTGTGTTTTGTAAGTTAATGTCAACTCATTTGAGTTTGACTTTTGGCTTACACATTTTGTACATTGGAATTGTTGGTTGCTTATTGACTGTTGTTTGATTGTCTGAGTCTTGTACTGATTTGTTTGATGTTTCCACAGGTACATAAGTTGCTTTAAGCTCATTTGAACTTTGCTTTGCTTGGTTGCTTAACCACTTAGGTATAATCTCTAATCTTCATGTAGTCTGGAAGACCTACTGTTATTGGTAGGCACCTGTCTGAAGTCCTCCTTAAGAGGCAATGCTTGTGATTGTTTAATTTTTGTGCCAAGCAGGAGAAGTCCTCTTATGAGGCAATTGGTAGATAAAAGAGATGGGTAATCCATCTCCTACTATTCAGTGTGTCATTCACCTTGCTCACACCATGTGTTGATGCATGGTGAATAATAACCCAAGATCTTATAGAGTCTATTTGTGGAGAAGAGTTCCAACTTTCTGAACTCCCACACCTTCCATTGTTTAAAGCTCTCCCTGACCAGGGATAAGAGCTATGAGGCACACCCCTCATCTCCATTTCATCTGCTTCACCCTAACTCTCAATGTTAGGGTTAAGAGCACAAATTACCCCATTCCAGTTGGCTGTAAAGCCTAACCTTGCTTGAGCCTAATTGATTGTATATAGTGTGTGCTAATTGACTTGTTTGTTATTTACTTGATTCATCTGTGCATATTTGCTTGAGTGTGCCTTTGTGCATTTTATCATCATCATTTGTATATCATTTCATAAACTTTGCTTTATAGCATCTTGTTTTGTCCATGGAGGAGGCAAGCATAAGACCATTGATTGGCAGTTGTATCCTATGATATGGTAGGAGACTAGTATAAGTCCATTAATTAGCCTCTGGTATCCTCGTTTCTTTGTTTTGTGAGACTAGTATAAGTCCATTGATTGGCATCTGGTATCCATGTTTCATTTTGTTTTGTGAGACTAGTATAAGTCCATTGATTGGCATCTGGTATCCATGTTTCATTTTGTTTTGTGAGATTGGAATAAGTCCATTTAATTGGCATCCGGTATCCATTTACTTTGCTCATTTGCTTATTTGCATTGTTGCTTATTCCAAAGGAATCACTTGAATCATCTACATATGATCTCAAGAGGTGAACATCTAAGAAGTTTTACTTCCTCACCCTCCCACCTTTTGTTTCTTTAAACCTCCATGTGCATGTTAATCCAAAACCTGAAAACTATTGTGCAAACATTTTCACTTCTTTTCAAATTAGAAACCTAGGCTTTAGGCCTTTGACTTTTCAAACTTCATTTTCATAATACTTCTTTTGAATTGAATCCTAATCATATCTTGACCATTTTTGTGAATAATCCTAATTGGTTAATTTCACTCATTCAATTGTTTTGTGGCTTTGTCCATTCTTGATAAGTTTGCATACATTAGCCATAGGTTTGATTTATCCTAGTTGGTTGATGTTAATCTCACCTTTTGTCCTTAGTGATTGAATTGTAAGACTTCCTTGCTTATTATAGGGTTAACCCCTCACTAGTAAGTTGAAGCTTTTCTCACATGGTGGACTTGTTTGTATAAGGTTGAGTTTTCTCCCGTGGATAACGAAAGACCTTAGGGCTTTTGTTTTAAAATGAATCCACTCATATTTTTGGAAATCTTTTAGCCGAACTACGGCGTTTTGATCCTTACCTTCCAAGGAAAGGTATGTAGGCAACGGGTTCATCCGTTCAAACACAAAAATAATAACTTGTATATTCTTTTCTCATCCTTTCAATCCATGTTTGCACAATAAATATTTCATAAACAAATAATATTTCGTACAACAAGTGTGAAAAGGGATCCCTAGGAGTACCTAGGACGTTTTGGGTGCCTAACACCTTCCCATTGCGTAATTAACCCCTTACCCAGATCTCTGATCTTTTCATTAGTTTTCTATGTGTAAAACTTCTTAGGCTTTTGTTCGCTTTTTAGCCATTCCTTTGGATAAATAAAAGTGCGGTGGCGACTCGATTCTTTGTATGCTTTGCTTTTGATTTAGTCAATAAATCATAAAGTGACGAATACACCGCTACAACGTCGTTCCACCCAAAACACAACCTTTAACCCGTAGTTAGCCGAACTACGGCTTGCTCTAATTCTCATTCCAGATGAGATACGTAGGCATAAGACGCGATGTCTTAGGGAGCACACTCCCCTTAACCCTTAGGTAGCCGAGCTACGAAGACTCTGATTCTCATATTCAGATGAGATACGTATGCAGTGGATGCGACATCCATGCGAGTCATTTCCTTTTGACCTCTCTTTTAATAAATAGCACATTAGATAAACCCACACCCTTTAGACGAGAATAACAAACGTGGATCCCGTAGAGTACTACGGATGCGTAGGGGTGCTAATACCTTCCCTTCACATAATCGGCTCCCGAACCCAAGATTTGGTTGCGAGACCTTGTCTTTTCCTTTCCTTTTTCCAGGTTTACTTCGAGCGTTTCCTTTCCCTCCTTTGGGATAAATAACGCACGGTGGCGACTCTTCTGTCATCTCTCTTCTTCGCCGGTTGCGTTTTTCGCAGGGTGCGACACATGGTCAGTTATATCAACAAAGAATGAAGAAAGCTTTTGATAAGAAGGTCAAGCCTCGTGTGTTCCGAGAAGGTGACCTTGCGCTCAAGAAAGTCTTGTCTTTCACGCCCGATTTTAGGGGCAAGTGGACTCCAAACTACGAAGGTCCATATGTTGTTAAGAGAGCCTTTTCAGGCGGTGCTTTGATACTTACAACTATGGATGGGGAGGATTTCACTCGTCCTGTGAATTCAGATGCAGTCAAGAAATACTTCGCCTAAAAATAAAAACAGAACAGCTCGCTAAGTTGAAAACCCGAAAGGGCGGCTTAGGCAAAAATGAGCGTCTCGGTGGATTGAAAACCCGAAAAAGCGATCCAGGCAAAAGTTAGAGACATGAAGAAAAAATGAATATATGTATCCCGCTAGATTGAATACCTCATCCCGGGGCAATCTAGGCAAAAATTAGGGATTTCGCAAGTAACTGCATCCTGACAAGACTTTATTCTACAACTGTCATTCGTCGGAGATTCTTGCTCATTCTTCATCAACCGAAGCTTCGAATACATTGGATTCAGAATTGGTGGAGAGATGGTCATTATGTTCAATGTAGCCACTTTCCAATATATATCACCAATTTCAAATTTGTAAAGATCTATGGAGTCTTGCCATTTGCAGACTACCATTCCATCAAATAAATTTGAGCCTTTTATCCAATTGTTTGCACTCTTATTTATTTCTATTCGACAAATGTTTTGCATGTTTTAATTGAGAAAATGTCATTGCTTTGAAGAAATGAATTTTTCATAACTTGTTCTTAAACAAAGTGAACATTCACAACGACGAAAAGATACTTAAGAGATCCCCAATGCTCTCCCAAGGATGGTATGATCTCCAATAGGGTAAGACATTTGTTCATATTCCTGGCATGACTGTATCTTCTTCCTCCGGAGCCTTTTGTGGTTTATTCTACTAAGTGGAATGCTCGTTGGGATATTCACCATTCTCCCCTTCAACGGAGTAACGACCTTTCTTCCTCAGCAGATGTGATCTCCTTGGTAGGTACGGTACTTGGTGGTTGATCCCCAGAATCCCTTCACCTCCTCGGATAGATTCCCTAGTAGAGTTGCTTATACGGCAGATTTTATCTGTGCAATAAACTCCTGTCCCCAACCGGATTGATCGATGATTCATCCCCTGCAGAGATTTTGTTGCTTCCTGGTATCTCTGATCCCCGACAGATTGGATATTCTCCGGTGGAATCTGGCTTTCTCTCTTGAGATGTTGTACCGGATGTTTGTGTGCTTATTTCTTTGAAACTGTTCGTGTTAGAAATGTTTGTTTGACAGCATTCATCATACATAAAACATGCATGTGTGCATATAATTTTCAAACATTCAGATATTCATATTACATTTTTGCCATATATTTTTGTTTGTTATTCCTCTATTAGTTGGTAATACATTCCCCAAGCAAATGTTGGTGTCTGATCCCTCAATGTAGAGTCAGCCCATTAAGCCGAAAGTGTTTATCTTTCCTTCCGCATTCCCCGCTGAGTTATATCCTCGTGGACAACGATTGTTTTCGCTTCCTCCCAACACATATATTGGGATGGGTTCCCCTATTGAGTTATATCCTCACTAGGGCAAGTCTTGATTCAGTTTGCCTCTTTGGTTTGATCCTAAATTGGCCTCTTGAGACTGTTTCTTGTGTCTCTCTGTGGTATAAACGAATATTTGCTCAGTAATCAGTAATCATTCATCTTATCCTCGGCGGAGTCTGTGGTTTTCTACCCTCATACCGGTAGCTATAAACCCTATTTTTCTCTCCTTTGCAGAGGTAACCTGCTTGTTCATCCTAACCGATGACGGTTACTCTTCCGTGGTTTTCTACCCAGTATCCAGTAAATGTAATCCCCTCCTTGACGGTTATCACTATCCAATATTCGGTGGTGATATTCCCTCATTCTTTTGGATAATTGCTCTGATTAGGCAATTTTATCCCCAGCAAGTCATCTTTCATTTACCGGTTGTCGGTAATGTTTGTTGCTCCCCTTGAATGGTCATCATTATATACCTAGTTTCGGTATCCTGATGCCTTTCTCTTTGTCGGTCAATTTATCCTTTATTAACCCAGTAACCGGTTGTGGATAATCTTCCATGCGAGTATATTATCTACGTTCTGACGGTAATAGATAATATATCTCATGCACTCTTTGGTCGAAGCCTTTTGTTCTTCCCTAGTTGAGTAAGATTCGTATCCCTGTTTTGGAATCGAATGTCCATCCCATAATCGAGTTTGCTTTTTGCCCTCTTTTCGTATGATGAGTGTTTTGGGAATATTCCCCAATTCCCGCTTTGGTTGGTCACCTATTATATGCCCAGTAACCGGCATCCCTGGTGTAACCTCCTTCTGCTCCCTATTATGACTTTTTTGTCCCCTGTGGAGTCAGATTCCCTGAGTTGAAATATACCTTTTAGGTCTTCCTCAGATGATTTGGTTGATTGATATCTCTCACCCTTAAACTGATCTTAGATATTCTTTCTTCCTGAGCGTGTTGTTTTCTCACCCTCATACCGGTTTTCAGATCGCACGTCTCTTTGAGCTTATTACCCAGTAACCGATAATACCTCATTCTGTTGCTTCCCCAGGAGGGTCCTTAGTGTATATCCCCACCTGAGTCCGGATTTTTCTTTATCCGAAGTATTCGTCGCGGATAATTCTTGGATGTATTGGCATATTCCCCAATACATGTATTTTCGAGTCAGCTCGAGTCCTTCCATTGATTTATTTCATGGATTCTCTCTGTGTCTCTCAGCAAGTCTCAAGTCGTGACCTGCTCACACATTTTCACCCTTTATTCCCCCAGAGTCTCTGTCTCCCTAGTGAGTGTATTCTTCCTTCGGATTTTTAGTTTCTCCGGATTTCTTTTTCTTTTGTGGACGCATATCCCCACAGAGTTTTACCATTTGCATGCATACATCTGCATCATGAGGTCTCTTAGGGACCAAAATTCGTCTCTTTGTTATTATTTAAGCCCATTCTACCCCGTCGAGACGAAGATTTTAACCTTCACTTCTCCGGCTAGAATGACCTTAAATAGGGGCATCTGTAAGACCCTAATTTTTTCCCTAAGATCCTTCATGGCATCATAACATTGCATTTACATTGCCTCAAGGATCATTAGCATCTTGGTTCCCTTTACCTTTGGGTAGGATCTCTTGTGAGTGGTTTGAGATCACCAAGCATGATTGAGTTGTCTATCATTGCTTTTCTCATTTTTGTTTACTAACCAAAAGCACAAAAATATGTCACTAACATCTTTTGTTTGTAGCTTGAGCAATCACAAGGTCAAGAGCTTCAAGGAGATCATTGGTACAGAGATATGGCCAAGAGGAGATGAAAGAAAGCATGGTAATGGTTCCCAAAGCTCTCATCCATCAAGTATGCCTCCCTAGCATCTCAATTCATCATTTTGATCAAAGCAAGTCAAAGGGTTTGAGGTTTGTGCCCCAAAGGAACCCTAATTCATCTGTGCACCACAATGCCTTGCTCTTGAAGCAACCTCAGCCCATGATCAAATACAATCAAGGGAAGTTCTTTAATTCATCATTTCATGCATATTTGAACTTATTTGAGTTTCCTCATTCATCAATTCATCAAGATATGAGTCATGGACTTGAGAAGTTGATCAGTCAATTCATCTGACTATTTTGAAATACACTGAGACCTAACTTTTTATGTGTTGGTCAAATGGAGATGATTCCAAAAGAAAAACTGTTCTTAAGGACAATATGAACAACTTTCATGTTCATCAAAAATTGATTTGAATCTTGGAAGATCATCATCCATTCCAATACATTATAGGTCATTTTGACTGAAACCCTAACTTTGGGTCAACTTCCCAAGGACATAATGCATTCATTTTTTATAATTTTGAGGTGGGATCAAATACATTGGAAAGCTTAGGATGTCTACTTCAAATGTTATGTTGGACAAAATTTCAAAATCTCAAAGGAAATACATGTGATAATGCAAAACATTATAGGTCCTTTTGGGCCAAATGCATTGAAAGGCAAAAAAGTCCAAATTCAAGTGCCCATAACTCTTTCATCAAAAATCCAAATGATGCAAAATTTAAGTCCATTTTGAGTGTCTTGAAGAGATCTACAACTTTGATTTTGGAGGTTTTTTTTAGGCTTGCATCATCAAAACAGAAGGGCTTGAACATTGGCCAAATTTAGAAACTTTGCCTTGACATGTTTTGCAACTTGCACTTCAAACTCAAATTTCACCAATTTCCACATCCCAAATGGATTTTTGCCCAACATAACAATTGTTTCTTACATCAAGACCTTTCCAACCATTACTCACATGATCATATTTGGATTTGGAAAATGGGACTTTCGAAGAGGTAAATGTTTAGGTCAAATTATGGAATGCACATGAAATCTTGATACACAAGAAAATTCAAAGCAAATCACACGTCTATTTCATTCCAGACTGAGCTCAGCTTGCATTTGGCATTGTTTTTGGGCCTTGTGCATGATCATGCAAGCCCATGCAAGGATTATCCAAATTCATGCACATGGATTAATTCATCATTTCCTTGTCATTCCCTCTATAAATAGAGACCCTATTCCATTCAAAATACAGACCTGATTCAACTTGAATTGCTGCAGAAATCAAAACCCAACCTCTCACCAAAGTAGCAATTTCATTTTCTTCAAATTTTTCAGATCCAAAATTCAACTACATCTGGTTGAATCTTTGGATCTAAAGCTTCTAAACCTTCCTCATTTTGTTCATTGATCTTCTGTTTTGGCAAAGCAAGCAAGGAATCGAGCTCAAGTTTCCAGAAATCAAGCTTACTCTTCAATTGGTATTTTATTCGAATCTCATCATCCTATGACCTATTTGCTTGGATCTTGTGTTGGTTGAAGTCCTCTCAATAGAGGCATCATGATTATGCATTTAATTTTTGAAATCCATTGAGTTCATGATGAACACCTGTAAGACCCCAATTTTGTCCCTAAGATTCCTCATGGCATCATATCATAGCATTACATAACCTTAAGGATCTTTGGACACCTTGCTTCCTTCCCTGTGGGTGGGATCTTTCCTGAGAGTGATTTTGGATCACCAAGCATTGCTTGTATTGTATATCATTGCTTTTCTTTTAATCACTAAGCAAAAATGTACAAAAATATGTCATCTAACATTTGTCTTGCAGCTTAAGCAGTCAATAGGTCAAGGCAATTCAAGTGAATCCTTTGTGCAAGAGAGGAGTTTTCCATTGAGATATGGATCATGTGATCATTGTTTTGAGCTTATATGAGCTATAGGTTCATTTTGGAGCAAATTCCCCAAGTGGCAAAGGCCCAAGTTCATCAGAATATTTTCAGGTCATCTAAGGACCAATGCAAGTCAACTGAAAGTCAACTGATGGCTTTGAGTGTGAGAATTGAATTTCTTCATCCCATTCATGTTCAAACAAGGCCTATTCATAATGTCAAACATCTACATTGAAGATTTGAAGCCAGTGCAAAAGTTTCCCAAAATGGAAAGTGACCTATAATTTCAAGTTTCCAAAAATAGCAAGTTTTTGGACCAAATTCAACTCAACTTTCCAACATCAAAGAAGCTTCAAATGAATTTTTTTCCAATATGGAAGTTGAATATCTCTCTCTCTCATTTCCAAAAAGTCCAAGATCATGAGCATCTGATGAATGGTTGAGGAGTTATGGTCAAATGATTGCCAAGTGTGCATGGAACTTCAATAAGCCATAACTTTTGATCCAAAGCTCCAAATTGAGTGCCTTTTTTTGCATATTTCTTCTCATGACCTATAATTTCCAAATCCATTATTGCATTGCATGAAATTTCATCACATGGCCATTTGCTCATTCATGAACATTTTGGAGGGAAATTTGGAAATTCAAATTTGGTGCATTACATGAGCTAAATACCATTGCCATTGTGCTTATGAGATGATTTTAAGTGAAATTGATCATGCATGTGGTACTGTTCACGTCCAATTTGCCATGCACCTCCGCACTTTCCAATTTTGGTCATGCACCTTATTCTCACTAATCTCTAATTAACCAATGCCTAATTACATTTTCAGTAGGATTAACACATAGTATAAATGCTAAATCCTAACAGAATTATGGAGTTTTGAACATTCTAGATCCAAAATTTCTCTTCCCTCCAAATTTTTCTCTCCATTGAAACTCAGATTTTTCCACATAACACCTTGATTTTATTGCATATTCTTGTTCTCTGATCATCATTGAGTGCAGATCAAGCTCTTGATTGAAGAATTCGAGCCAGAATCAAGGTGTGCAAGCTCAAGAACATGAAGATGGAAACTGAAATCTGAGCTAGATCCAGGCCCTCTCAAGCTTCAATTCATACATCAAACTTCAAGTCATCATCTCAGGATTGGATTTGGATACTTGCAAGAGCTCAGATCCACGATTTCATCATTCTGCTCTTCAAGAGGTACCCTAGCTGCTTTAAGTTCATTATTTGAACTTTGCTTTGCTTGTGGTTGGCATACCACTTAGGTAAACCCTCTATTCTCCATGTAGTCTGGAAGCCCTGTTGTTTCTGTTTGACAGGCATTTGGCTGAAGTCCTCCTTAAGAGGCAATGTCTTTGTTTGTTTATGTTTGTGCCATGTACTTCAAGTCCTCCTAAGTGACGAGGCAATTGGCAGATAGAAGGGATGTGCAATCCATCCCCTGCTATTCAGTTGAGTCTTTCATATTGCTCGCACTACGTGCTGATGCATTTTGAATAAACACCCAAAATCTTGTATATAGAGTCAGTCATTGTGGAGTAGAGTTCCTCATTCTGGACTCTCACACCTTCTTTGATTCAAGCTCACCCTGGCCAGGGTTAAGAGCTATGAGGTCTAATCCTCATCTCCCACTTCATCTGCTCACCCTGACGGTCAATGTCAGAGGTTAAGAGCCTAAACACCCTTACATATCTGGCTTGTTTGTCGAGGTTGATATGACCCCTTGACTAAAGCCCAACTTTGATTGAGCCTCTTGCTTGTGTATAGAGTGTGCTAATTGATTGCTGTGTTTGCTTGTGTTTGTTGTTGCATATTATTTTGTACATTGTCTTGCATATTGTTTTTGCATTTGTTATTTGCTTTGTTTGAGGAGTCAGATGTAAGACCATTGATTGGCCATCTGTTTCCTGTTCCTTTTGGGGAGCTGGATATAAGACCATTGATTGGCACTCCATTTCCTGTTTTATTTCTTTTGTGGAGTCAGATGTAAGACCAGTGATTAGCTATCTGTTTCCTATCTTGTTTTCTTTTGGTGGAGTCAGACATAAGACCATTGATTGGCTATCTGTTTCCCATGTTGCTTTGTGGAGTTGGACGTAAGACCATTTATTGGCACTCCGTTTCCCATTTGTTTTCGGAGTTGGATGTAAGACCATTTATTGGCAATCCATTTCTTGTTTTGTTACTCCTTTGACCTTGCTTATTTGCTTTTGCCTTGTGTTGCCTAATTCCAAAGGAACTTCCTTGGATCATTTCTATGATCTTGAGAAAACAACTCCTATGTATGGCTTTGTCCCTTAACCTTAACCCTCACCCTTTTGTGATTAACCGTGAACCTTGTTTTCCATCTTTAACCTAAACCAGAAAACTTTTGTGCAAACATTTTCACTCGTTTTCAAAACTAGAAACCTAGGCCTTAAGCCTTTGATTTTCAAAACTTCACTTTCATAATACTCATTTGTAATTGAACTTAACTCATACCTTGACTTCATTTTGTGAATAATACTCTAATTGGTTAATTTCACTCACTCAATTGCTTTTGTGGCCTTGTCCACTTGTTAATCAAGTTTTCATGCATTAGCTATAGATCTGAATTATCATAGTGGTTGATGTAAATCTCACCACATCCTTAGTGATTGAATTGTAAGACTTCCATGCTTATTATAGGGTTAACCCCTCACTAGCATGTTGAAGTTGTTCTCACATGGTGGATTGTTGGTTCAGGTTGAGTTTTCTCCCGTTGATAATGAAAGACCTTAGGGCTTTTGTTTAAAATCAATCCACTCACTTTTTGGAAATCTTTTAGCCGAACTACGGCGTTTTGATCCTTATCTTTCATGAAAGGTACGTAGGCAATGGATTCATCCATCCAAACACAAAAATAATAAACTTGTACATTCTTTTCTCACCTCTTCCCTCATGTTTGCACAATAAATATTTTTCATAAACAATAATCTGATACAACAAGTTGTGAAAAGGGTTCCCTAGGAGTACCTAGGATGCATTGGGTGCCTAACACCTTCCCTTTGCATAATTACCCCCTTACCCAGATCTTTGTACCCCTTTTATTAGTTTTCTTTGTAAAACTTCTTAGGCTTTTGTTTGCTTTCTAGCCATTCCTTTGGATAAATAGAAGTGCGGTGGCGACTCTATCTTTGTATGCTTTGCTTTTGATTTAGTCAATAAATCTAAAGGCGATGAATACACCGCTACAGAAAAGTGGCGACTCTGCTGGGGAAATAAAAGACTTCCTAGTGTGTTTGCCAACTTTTCACACTTTGTTGTATTATATTTGTCTATTATTTATGACATATTTTTGTGCAATTTGGGATTACTGTATTGTTTGTAATGATTGATTTGCTTGATATATCAATTGCTTGCTTGCTTTGGTGATCTCTGTGAGTTCTATACCCGAACTCGAGTGCACCTTATGATAGGAGAATGGCATAGTCTCGTCGACTTGTGTGGAGTTATTCCTTAGCAAGTTAACTTGCGAGTCCATTCACTTGGTGGAGGTCATGTTGGATTAATGATGTCACACAAGTTATTTGTGGTTAGGCATTATTCTTTCAATGTGTGCCATAGAAGCCAAGGACCTTAGTTTACCAAGCCCATCTTGGCCTATTTTTAGGATGTAGTGCGGAGGTCGTTCAAATGTCAGATTTGATGCGATTGTTACGCGATACTACACTCATAAGAGTCTCTCTTGAGAATATTTTTGGAATACGAGTATTCGTTCCTCCAATAATATTCGAAAAATGGGATGATGACTATGGGAACCTTTGGTAGAACATGTTCGGCAGGTTTAAACCATAGTACACTCCCTTTGGGTGGTTCTTAACCGAGACTCCATGCTCGTGACTCGCAACAAACCCGTGATTCATGGTTGATCCGTTCAACTATCATTAATATCAATGGAACTTGGGTGTTGATAAGGTGAAAGCCATAATCCACCAAGATGGATGATTGATATTAAGGATGGTTGAACCGTTCATATATCGTTAATATCAATGGAACTTGGGTGTTGATAAGGTGTAAACCATAATCCACCAAAATGGATGATTGATATTAAGGATAATATGAACCATCCCATGACCTTTGTCTGGTGTGCTTTGCTTGATCCTTGAGTGTGATTGTTGCATTCATGCATTCATGCATTCATCTGCATCCATATCATCAGATAAAAAGAAAATTTTCAAGGAACTTAAGGGGTTTATTTGCAAAATTTTCAGATATGGAAAGACAAAAAAGGCATACAAAGAAGTACAGCTTCAGACAACCTGATCTAAAAGAGTTAAGGAATCTGACATCCTATGTATTAGATCCCTTGGGTTTCAAAGCTCGTTTTGGGAAGCTTCTGCCTCTTCTGACTACTCAGGTTGACGAAGGATTAATGGGTACTTTGGTGCAGTTCTATGATCCTCTGTATCATTGCTTCTCTTTTCCAGACTTTCAGCTATTGCCTACCCTTGAGGAGTATGCTCATCTTGTGGGTATTCCTATTTTGGATCAGTTGCCGTTCAGTGGCTTGGAGAGTATTCCTACTTCTCAAGAGATAGCTGACATGTTGCACATAGATGAATCCTTGGTTAAAGCTCATATGACTACCAAAGGTGGAATTCAAGGTCTCCCTTCTGAGTTCATCATTGCTCAAGCTACCGTTTATGGGAAGGCCATTAGTGAGGATGCCTTTGAAGCCATATTTGTGCTTCTCATCTATGGATTGGTATTGTTCCCCAACATCGACAAATTTGTGGATGTGAACGCTATTAGGATCTTCTCTGCTCTTAATCCCGTTCCGACTCCGTTGGGTGATACCTATTTCTCTTTGCATCTGAGGAATGCAAAGGGTGGTGGCGCTATTGTGTGCTGTTTGCCTCTGTTGTATAAGTGGTTTATTTCTCACTTACCTCAGACGGTCGCTTTCAAGGAGAACAAGGGATGTCTACGGTGGTCTACGAGACTCATGTCTCTCACTAATGATGATATCTCTTGGTATGATCGTTCATATGATGGTGTCCAGATCATTGACTCTTGTGGTGAATTCTCCAATGTGCCTCTTCTTGGTACATGTGGTGGAATTAGCTACAACCCGGTGTTAGCACGTCGTCAGCTTGGGTTCCCCCTAAAGGATAAACCTAATAACATTCTGTTAGAAGGTGTGTTCTTTCAGGAGGGTAAAGATCCCCAAGGATTGAAAGCCAGGATGGTTCGTGCATGGCGCAAGATTTACAAGAAGGGTAGAAGTGAGTTGGGTCCGAAGAACTGCATAGCTTTGGAGTCGTACACTACTTGGATGAGGAAGAGAGCATTTGAGTATCTCATGCCTTATGATTATCCGAGACCTACACCTTTGGTTGTGGCTGGGCCTTCAACCCTCCCTAACCAAGGCGTAGAGGAGTTGAGAGACGAAGACCTTTCACGTGCCTGGATCCGTGAAAGAGAAGAGTTGCTTCAACAGCTTAAGGAGAAGGATGCTCTGATCGAGTTCCTCGAGCGTCAGGTCATTGATGATCCGAACGATGCATGGACTTCTCTACTTCCTCAGTCTTCCAAGTTCTGGAAAAGGAGGTATGACAGACTCGCCAAAGAAAAGGCGGATATGGAAGCAGCATATGAGAGAGAGATTAAGAGGCTTCGTGCAACTTATCTTCCGGCATCCCGAGCTTCTAGGGATCTATAGGATGTTTATTTTCCTTCTCTCTTGTAATGATTGACAATGCTGTACTTATTTTTCTCAAATATATTTGATGAGATGTTTTCCATATGCGATCAAATACTTAACATTTCAAAATTTGCAAATAATACCCTAAAGTTCCTTTGAAATAAAAAACAAATCATATGCACGAGCATTGCATGCATCATTTGCATAAGCATGTGTTGTTCTCAACCTCTGGTCTTGTGGTCTAACTCTGTGCTCTTCATTTATTTTGAAGACAAGCTGACTCATCGGTACTACACCAGAGCCAACTCTTCCAGATTGATGGATCATCTTGAGCAAGAGAACCGCGAGCTCAAAGAGGAAGTCGCCATATTGAGTGCTTTGATGGAATCTTTCCTAGCAGCTCAGAATCAGCCGTCTCCAACACCTGCAACTCCTCCCCAGAGGACTGTTATCTCTGAGGTTGTTTCTTCGACAGTGCCAGTTGCCAGTGCCCATTTTGTGCCAATGGCCATGCCAGCCGGGTTTCCGTGGGGTATGCCTCTTGGTTTTATGCCTGATATTCCTGCTCCGACATTTGCTTCCATGCCGGCATCTAGCCCGGTCATTGCTGTTCCTCCTCCTATCGTGCATACCGTTCCCAGGGTAGACGACACCGTCTATCATTCTGAGCCGTCTGAGGGCCCAGATGTTCATGAGAAGATGGATACGATGAATGACCAATTTCTTGAACTCCGCAAGGAATTGAAGACCCTTCAAGGAAAGGATTTGTTCGGCAAATCTGCTGCCGAGCTCTGTTTAGTTCCCGGTGTGAAAATACCTATCAAATTCAAGGTCCCAGACTTTGAGAAGTATAAGGGGAACACCTGCCCGCTCAGCCACCTGGTTATGTATGCCAGGAAAATGTCTACTCAAACGGATAATGATCAGCTACTCATTCATTATTTCCAGGACAGTCTGTCCGGTGCTGCACTGCGATGGTATATGAGTTTGGACAGTGCAAACATTCGTTCCTTCAATGATCTTGGCGAAGCCTTTGTCAAGCAATACGAATATAACGTGGATATGGCTCCCGATCGGGATCAGCTCAGGGCCATGTCTCAGAAGGACCAAGAGACATTCAAAGAGTACGCCCAGAGGTGGCGAGAGCTGGCAGCTCAGATTACTCTTCCGCTGGAAGAGAAGGAAATGACCAAGATCTTTCTGAAGACCTTGAGTTTATTTTATTACGAGCGGATGATTGCTAGCGCTCCTTCTGACTTCACCGAGATGGTGAACATGGGGATGCGACTAGAGGAAGGAGTCCGTGAAGGACGTCTGACCAAGGATGAAGGCTCTTCTAGCAAGCGATATGGGGCGTTTGCGAAGAAGAAAGATGGGGAGGCACATGCTATACAATCCCATGTCAAACCCAGAAGACCCTCTGCCAAGAGGAAGCCTGTGCGTTCAGCTAGCAACTAGCACGCAGGTCCTAATGTTACGAAGAACCCATTGCCCGAGCATGGGAAATCAGTTAACATGGTCCAGGGTTGCCCTGGCAAATACAAGGTCAAATATGTTAGCCATATTCGACAGTCATTGGTTGAGTTGCATCGGCTGCTGTGTGATTACAGTCATCTAGAGCACGACCATGACAAATGTCGTATCTGCTCTGTCAATCGTCTGGGTTGTCGCCAAGTGCGGAAAGATCTACAAGAATTGCTGGATGAGGGGTGTCATACCCCAAAATTCGCCCACTAATCTTATAAAACATTTTTCAAGATACTCCGACTTATTCTGCAAGGCACTAGTCTTCAAGGGACAAAAGCCCAGCTCACAACAGGCCCAATCCAGAAAATGGCCCAAACTGGCCTGCTCGCTAGGCGAGCAATTCCTTCACCTAGCGAACCCCTCGTTATGACACTCGCCCCAGCGAAGCACCAGATCCAGTAAAAGCCCAAAATAGCTTGCTCGCTAGGCGAGCAACTCCTTTGCCTAGCGAAGCTTGCGAATATCAGAATTTCTGGGCTTCATTCTGAGCCCATTAGGTCACAACAAGAGCATTATAAATAGCCAAGCTTCAGTCACGAAAAAAAGGACGGGAGGGAGAAGAACAGACGAAGAAGAAAAACGGAGACGGAAACGAAGGCGAAAAGGAGAGCCCTAGCAAGCAAACCCTGATACTCATTGGAGGCAAACCTGGAAGGAACTCGGCGGCACCAAGTTCTACCTCCGCCCAATTCAATCCGATTTGCCGATTCGAAGTCACAACTCAGCTGCTAACAGGTTTACATTGCTATCATTGTTTTATGTTCTTAATTTGCATATGACTTTATGATTAGATTTATGAAATACCTTAAGCTTGGCATGTGAACTTTAGTATATACCATGCATACCTTAAATGATTAATCATATAATTGCAGTAATGAGATCCATAAGGCATAAAATTGGTTGAGATTGTACTAAAATCATATTCAAAAACCAGCAGCGCTCGCTAGCACATCGCTAAGCGAGCCAGTAGCGAGTACTCGCTAGGCCTTCGCTAGGCGAAGCAGGGGCGAATGGGACAGTGGCTGTTTCATTTTTTTTGGCTGTTCTATCTTATGTTATTATAATTCTGCATCATTTGGTTTGAGTTCATGATTGTTGTGTTTATTTTATGGCGCAACTTTCAATTATATTTTATCTCGATGCTCTAATCCGTGTGTTGAATTGTGTAAAGGTTTACATGTTTCCAAGGAAATGGCCGGCTAGGCATTCCACCTTATGGGTGGGATACCCTTATGGAGATTCAATCTGAATTATTCAATTGATTTTAATGTATTAATTTTATGGCAAAGATCCACCCTAATGGCTTAATTGTTCTTAATGTATTGGTTTTAATATGAACCTAATTACCTACTTGATGACGGCTACCTAATTAATTGTAAAACTTTGCCTTTAAATAAGTGATCTTGGACCTCTCTTTGTTACCCTACGATTACAGTATTATGGTCATGTCCCGCGAATGTGGGGATGCACTTAGCAAAGTCCCTTCGGTTAAATCATCATAGTCCCTCGAATGTTGCCTTTGTCCCTCGATGACCCTTCGGTGTAGCCTACGGTTAAATGATGATCGTCCCTTCGAATGCTAAGGTATCCTTACAACTGTTGCCTTCAATGACCTATCGATGACCCTACAATGACCCTTTTACATCCAAAGGATAAAACTACTTACTTCTCAATAGTAAGGACAGTTTTACCCTCATAAGGATGGGAAATGCCCATAACGACCTTAGGAAGGTATAACTCTCAATTACTGGATCATAACCTAAAACATTTTCCACCCCTCACACTTTGCAAGTCCTAGAAAATCACCACTTGGTATACATTCATACTAGAATCATTACCAAGTTATATTTTTCTAAACTGTTTTTCAAAATCAAACGAGATAAATACTTTGTATACATTCATACGAGAATCATTACAAAGTTAAACTCTCTTTTCGAAACATTTTAAAACAATTCACCAACACTTTTCAGACAAAAATATGAGTGATCCAGCAATTAAGAGCCCATGGATAACCATGGATACAAAGGGTGCTAATACCTTCCCTTTGTATAATGTACCTCCCGAATCCAAAATCTAATTAAGGTCTTTCCTGTTCTTTTCCACCTTTCCTTATGGGATAAAAGAAAAGTCGGTGGCGACTCTTGCTAACCGCGACATTGCGATTAAAAATACATAAAGTCAGTTCACCGTATGACAGAACTGGCGACTCTGCTGGGGAAGATTACAAGAGAGGTTACCTTAAAAAACAAGATCACTTATTTAAAATTGTCTGATTTACTTTTAAGGGATTGCTTGGGTATTCTTGAGTGAAAGATCCTACACCCGGATCTAGTGTACCTTAGGTAAGTAGCAATAGATCATCGCGACTATCCGGCGTATACTGGAATGGTTAAAATGATGGCTACGGTTAATGTGACACTTTGGATGTCCTGATGTTCCTCATGTTTACTTGAGGAAAAATTTGGCATCTGCGTGGTGTCATTAAAGCATTAACCAGACCTTTAGAACCCTAATTGACTCATCCTGGCCATTAGAAAGTAGTGAGATAACTGACTTCGGTTCCGATTGGGGTTGGTTGAGACTCGATACTACACTCCTTGAGATTGGACTTTAGGGAAGCTTCGGTCAACCACTTGGTGTTGCACTGAAGTGGACTTGAAGGAAGGTCAATGATTGGAGATCCTTTTAGAACCCGGTTACTATTCTAGGACAGGTTGAACCAACCAAACTTCAGTAGGGAGGGTACTTACCTATGGAACTCATGCAAGCCTTAAAACCTAGGAGTGATTGTTGTGTGACTTGCTTGTGTTGGTTTACATAACATCATAACATAATAACATCATAACATCATAATATCATGACATTATAACCATTTCAAGGACTTAGGGATTTAACTTTGCTCTGTTTTGTAAAGCTATGGCTCCCAGGAAGACCATCCGGATTAATCTTGTAGCAATCTCTCCTCAACTCAAGAACTTAGTGTCAGAACTTTCCGATCATGCGCAGTTCATCAAGAGACATGGTTCTCTTCTCAATTTAGTTACCACTGGGTTCAAAGAAGATATGATGAGAGTTTTATTCCAGTTCTTCGACCCTAAACATCATTGCTTCACATTCCCAGATTATCAGTTGGTACCCACATTGGAAGAATTCTCCAGGCTGCTTGGGATACCTATCCTCGATCAACTACCGTTCAGTGGTTTAGAAAAGGTTCCGAAGTCTGAAGAAGTTGCCGCAGCTTTACACATGACGAAGTCCGACATTGAAGCTAATTGGGTAACAAGGAGTGGAGTTAAGGGTTTACTTGCCAAATTCCTGACAAATAAGGCCCGAGAATTCTTAACAGTTATGAATGTCCGTGCTTTCGAAGACATCCTGGCATTGCTAATCTATGGCTTGGTGTTATTCCCTAATCCAGACCAATTCATAGACATGAATGCTATTAAGATATTTCTCACTCATAACCCTGTACCTACCTTGCTGGGAGACATTTTGCATTCCCTCCACACTCGTACCATGAAGAAGCAAGGGATTCTCATGTGCTGCATACCTTTGTTGTCTAGGTGGTTTATTTCGCACTTTCCTCAATCGGTCTTGAAGAACGAGCAGAATTTGAAATGGTCTCAAAGGATAATGTCGCTCTCCCACCCAGACATCTGTTGGTGTCCTCAGTTCAAGGAAAATGTTACCATCATTGACCGTTGTGGCGAGTTCCCTAATGTACCACTCCTAGGAATAAGAGGAGGTATTACTTATAATCCTGCTTTAGCTCTGCGACAGTTTGGTTGTGCTCGAAGAGATGGTCCACATGAAATGATCATCAAAGGCATTGTGTTCGACTATGACAACGATTCCCAAGGCCTCCGTCAAAGATTTGTACGAGCTTGGGGCATGGTGAAGAGAGGTACGTTAGGACAGAAAAATTCTATTCCTATGGAACCTTATCTCAGATGGGTACGCGCCAGAGCTCGCGAACTTGTCATGCCATATCTTGCAATCGGACCTCAGATTGTCGAACCTGAAGCTGAAGGAGGTGCTCCTCAGATCATTCCTTATCCAGATATGCCTACCAATGTTGAGGAACTAAAGAGATCCTGGATCCAGTTGAGAGAAGAAAGGGATACTTTCGAGACTCAGTTCGTCGCAGAAAGGAAGAAAGTGTTAGAACTTACCAGTCAGCTTAACGAGGAACGAAGACTCAATGCGTATCTTCGCCCAAAAAGAAGCCGCCCCTGGGAGACTTGAGCTTTCATTGTATTTTTATTTATTATTCCTTTTGTAATGAACATTGGTAAAAGAAATTAGCAATAAACATTTCTCTCTTGTTGGTGATTTACGCAAAGTTAAATTCCAAGAGTCCTTGAAAACATTTCATACATTGCATAGCATAACATAACACTGCATAACAGGTATCCTACAAGTTCAATATTCTCACGGTCTTCCTTCTAAACAGAAAAATGGATCTCGAACAAACTGTCAAAGATCTCCAGACTCAGAATGCTCAATTCAAGGAGATGATGCTAAGCTTATCCAAGGGGCAGGAGGAACTGAAGGCTCTTTTGCTCGAAAAGAAGAAAGACAAGAAAGCTGTGAGTTTCATTAACCCGGGAAGAAGGCGTAAAGGACAGGCCACAGGAGTCAAGTTTGGGATCCCGAATGGTCCAGAAGAGGAGACAGAGAATGATTCGGAAGAGGAGAATGTCGATCTCTTCAACCCTGAGGACGAAGATGAAGATTATGAAAATGAACAGTACTCTCCAAGAGATGATAAGTACAAGTTGCTGGAAGAACGTATGCTAGCTATGGAGGGTCAGAAGGCGCCCGATCTAGATTTCGAAAGTTTGGGTCTGGTCTCCGATGTGACCATTCCTCGCAAATTCAAAATCCCCACTTTCACTAAGTACGATGGTGCGTCCTGTCCTCAGATGCATCTGAGAGCTTATGTGAGAAAGATTCAGCTGCATACCACTGACAGGAAGCTATGGATCCATTTCTTCCAAGAGAGCCTGTCTGGCACACAGTTGGAATGGTATTATCAGCTCGAGAGCTCTGACATCCGCACCTGGACTGATTTAGCAACAGCTTTCTATAAACAGTACCAGTATAACTCTGAACTAGCGCCTACCCGGCTACAGCTGCAGAATATGACTAGGGGATCTAAAGAAAGCTTTAAAGAATATGCTCAAAAGTGGAGAGATTTGGCTGGCAGAGTCAAACCCCCTATGACTGACAGAGAATTGGTGGATATGTTCATGGGCACACTGACCGGCCCATTCTACAGCCATCTACTGGGAAGTTCTTCATCAGGTTTCACTGAACTTATATTGACAGGTGAACGTGTTGAAAGCGGCATCCGAAGTGGAAAGATACAGGCGGCTGCCCCTGCAAGCACCAAAAGGTCCTATCAGGGGAGGAGTGAATCAAATGCTGTGTACGGTCGAAAGGGTCGTAACAAGAAAAACCGTGACCATGACATCGGAGCAGTTACGATTGCAGCACCACCATCTCAAAACTTCCAGCCCAAACAAGACAGGCCAAGAAGGCAGTTTACCAGGATCAATATGACCTTGGCACAGGCACTGCAGGGAATGCTAAAGGCAAATTTGATCACCCTCAGAGATCCTCCTACGAATCCCAACACTACTTCTTCTCGTTATAACCCTAATGCCAGGTGTGCATATCACTCCGATAGCCCCGGGCATGATACAAACGATTGCTGGTCATTGAAGAATAAGATTCAGGATATGATCGAAGCTGGAGAAATTGAGTTTGAGCCTCCGGAGACCCCTAATGTCATCACTGCTCCTATGCCTAATCATGACAAGACGGTTAATGCCGTGGATGACGACGATCACGTTTCCAATGTGGCGGACTTAACATCTCCTCTCCCGATCATAAAGAGGAATTTATTGCAAGCTGGTTTATTTCCAGGTTGTGCTGAAGATTGCAATCTCTGTATATTCCAACCAGATGATTGTTGGGAATTGAAGAATGGTATTCAACGGCTGATGGATGATCGTACAGTTCTCTTCGAAAAGATTCCTAAGGCGGAAAACCCTATTGAAGAAATATCTGTGATTGTTAGGTCCAAAGTTCCAGTGAAGATTACCGCTACCAGGGCGCCTGTGAAGATTACTGCTGAGCCCAGGGTTGCTCCCCTATTCATCACTGCACCTGGCCCGATCCCGTATTCCTCAAGCAAAGCTATTCCGTGGAATTATGGCGGTGATGTTTACGTCCATGGCGTGAAGCAAGTGGATAATGCTGCTAATACTAATGGCATTGTTGGGACTAGTAAAATTACTCGAAGCGGAAGGATCTTCTCTCCAGAAATCTCACCTCCTGTCGTTGAAACTCGAGGAAAGGAACCAGTCAATCCTTCTCAGTCAGAGACACCAGTCGAAGTTACTCCCGAAGATGTTGCCAAACAAGAAATGGAAGAAGTGCTGAAAGTCATTCGCAAGAGTGATTTTGATGTTGTAGAACAGTTGGGGCATACCCCGTCTAAGATCTCGATGTTATCCTTGCTGTTATCTTCTGAACCTCATGCCAATGCATTAATAAAATTCTTGAAGACTGCTCATGTACCTCAGGAGACATCTGTCGATCAGTTCGAATATTATGTTGCTCACTTGGCTGTTGACAATGGCCTAGGCTTTTCCGACGCTGATCTGACACCAGCAGGAAAGAATCACAATAAAGCCCTGCATATCTCCATTGAGTGTAGGGGAATCACTTTGTCTCATGTGTTGATCGATAATGGCTCTTCCTTGAATGTGCTGCCGACAGCTGTGCTGGATAAGCTGGATTGTAAAAGCATTGAACTGAAACCTAGTGACATTGTGGTACGTGCTTACGATGGTGCGAAGAGTGTTGTCCATGGCGAAGTGGTCCTTCCTATCAAGATAGGACCTCAAGTCTTCAACACTACCTTCCATGTAATGAACATTCGTCCTGCCTATTCCTGCTTACTGGGACGCCCTTGGATTCATGGGGCAGGCGCTGTAGCCTCGTCTCTCCATCAAAAGTTGAGGTATCCCACAAAGGGCAAAATTGTCACCGTGTGTGGAGAAGAAGAGTACATTGTCAGTAGTGTGCATACCTTCAGATACGTCGAGATGGATGGTGAATTCATTGAGACTCCTTGTCAGTCATTTGAAGTAGTTCCTCCGACCAATCCTGTCCTTAAGCCAACTTCCTGTGTACCCAAGGTTATTCGTGCTCCTCCTGCTATGATTTCTCTGAAGGACGCTCAAGCCGTGGTTGAAGATGGTGGTCGTACTGGCTGGGGTCAATTGATCGACGTACCGTACAAGTCTGACAAATTTGGCCTGGGGTTCAGCTCTGACAAGAGTCAAATTAATGCTGTAGAAGATGCTGACAGCGATTGCGACCTGGATAGCTGGATTTCCCCAACAATTGGTGACGGACTCAATAATTGGAAGGCTGAAGACACTATCCCGATTTCCTTTAGTCAATAGTAATTGTTATTGTCTATTTTAGTGTTGCAAATTTTTGTTTTTTTTTTACAATTGAATTTCTCCAAGCGTTGTGTCCATGCCCGGGGCACAATAGCCAATTTGTTAAGGGTTTTGTCATTTTCATAAGCATATTCACATTCAATAAATCAATGGACTTTTTGCATTCAAATATTGCGCTCTTTATCTTTCTTGTCATCTTCCAAACGAGCTATGTTTTCTTACACACACTCACGTAACGAATTGCAGATCCATACCCACCCTGGATCCTGTCGATAATAGTTCCACTACTGTTCATTGTGACTTTGAAAATCCGATCTACCAAGCCGACGATGGAAGTGAGGAAGATTGTGAAGTACCTGGAGAGCTTGCCAGACTACTGCAAGAAGAAAAGACTGTACAGCCGCATGAGGAATCAATGGAAGTTGTAAACCTGGGTACTGAAGCAGACAAGAAAGAAGTCAAAATAGGAGCAGGCTTGGGAAACAGTGTCAAAGAAAGATTGATTCAGATGTTACATGACTATGTAGAGATTTTTGCCTGGTCTTATGAAGACATGCCCGGATTGGATACTGACATAGTAGTGCATCGTCTGCCAATGAAGGAAGACTGTCGTCCTGTCAAGCAAAAGGTTCGTCGCATGCGTCCTGAAATGTCTGAGAAAATCAAAGCCGAGGTTATGAAACAATTCAATGCCGGTTTTCTAGCCGTTACTTCTTATCCCCAATGGGTTGCTAATGTGGTACCAGTGCCGAAGAAGGATGGTAAGGTGCGAATGTGCGTAGATTACAGAGATTTGAATAAAGCAAGTCCCAAAGACGACTTTCCACTTCCGCACAACGATGTTCTGGTAGATAACACCGCTCGACACAAAGTATTCTCCTTCATGGATGGATTCTCGGGTTATAATCAGATTAAAATGGCACCTGAGGACATGGAGAAAACTACGTTTGTGACGCAATGGGGCACTTTCTGCTACAAAGTAATGCCATTCGGCTTAAAGAACGCCGGGGCAACGTACCAGCGCGCTATGGTAGTTTTGTTCCATGACATGATTCATCATGAAATAGAAGTATATGTGGATGACATGATAGCCCGATCTAATACTGAAGAAGAACATCTCGATCATTTGTACAAATTGTTTGAGAGGTTGAAGAAATACAAGCTGAGATTGAACCCGAACAAATGCACCTTTGGAGTAAGATCCGGTAAACTCTTGGGATTTATTGTCAGTGGTAAAGGAATTGAGGTTGACCCGGCTAAGGTGAGAGCTATCCAAGAAATGCCAGTGCCCCGTACAGATAAGGAAGTCAGAGGTTTCTTGGGACGTTTGAATTACATTGCCCGGTTTATCTCCCATTTAACTGCTACCTGCAAACCCATCTTCAAACTATTGAGGAAGAATCAAGAGATGATATGGAATGAGGAATGCCAAGAAGCTTTTGACAAAATCAAGAAGTATCTCCAGGAACCTCCGATCCTGATACCACCAGTTGAAGGAAGACCTCTAATCATGTATTTGACCGTGTTAGAAAGTTCAATGGGGTGCGTGTTGGGGCAACATGACGAGTCTGGTCGAAAAGAGTATGCTATATACTACCTTAGCAAAAAGTTTACCGACTGTGAAACAAGATACTCACTGCTCGAGAAAACTTGCTGTGCTTTGGCCTGGGCTGCTCGCCGACTAAGACAGTATATGTTGAATCATACCACTTTATTGATTTCCAGGATGGATCCTATCAAATACATATTTGAGAAACCTGCCCTCTCCGGAAGAATAGCAAGATGACAGATGATTCTAACAGAGTTCGGCATCTAGTATACTACCCAGAAAGCAATCAAAGGAAGCGTGCTAGCCGATCATTTGGCTCATCAAGCAGTGGATGATTACCAATCTATGAATTTTGAGTTCCCAGATGAGGATGTCATGCTTGTTACTGATCATGAAAAACCGGGACCGGATGAAGGACCCGGACTGGGATCCCGATGGACCATGGTTTTCGATGGGTCTTCTAATGCATTGGGCAATGGTATTGGTGTGGTAATCATTTCTCCCGAGGGTTACCATACGCCTTTCACTGCTAGACTATGTTTTCATTGTACCAATAATATGACTGAGTATGAAGCATGTATTTTGGGACTCAAGGCTGCTATAGACCTGCGGGTCAAGTTTTTGAGTGTGTACGGAGACTCAGCATTAGTAATCAGTCAGATCAAAGGAGAATGGGACACTAAGCATCCGAATCTCATCCCTTACCGAGAACGGGTGATGACATTAATCGCATACTTTGGAGAGATTACATTCGAACATATCCCACGAGAAGAGAATCAGTTGGCAGACGCATTAGCTACCATGTCATCTATGTTCAGAGTCAGATGGGACAATGAAGCTCCCAGGATTACCATTGAGCGACTAGATGAACCGGCATACTGTTATGAACTTAACACTGAGGGAGTACGGGAAAAACCTTGGTTCCACGAAGTAAAAAGATATTTAGAAGCTCAGGAATACCCTGAAGGGGCATCCATCAATGACAAAAAATTCCTGAGGAAGTTCTCCGCTAAGTTCTTTCTGAGTAATGGAGTATTATACAAACGTAATCATGACTCAACTTTGCTTCTCTGTGTGGATAAAAAGGAAGCAGAAGAGATTATGGAAGACATGCACGACGGTATTTTCGGGACTCATTCTAGCGGACATACGATGGCCAAGAAGATTCTGAGATCAGGGTATTATTGGTCTACCATGGAAGCTGATTGCCACCATCACTCCAGAACCTGCCATAAGTGTCAGATCTACGCGGATAAAGTACATGTGCCGCCTGCTCCATTGAATGTGTTGACAGCACCTTGGCCCTTCGCAATGTGGGGCATTGACATGATTGGAGAGATTAAACCGACTGCTTCTAACGGACATCGTTTCATCCTTGTTGTTATTGATTACTTTACAAAGTGGGTAGAGGCAGCCTCATTTGCTTCTGTCACCAAGAATGTGGTGGCACGGTTCATCAAGAATAGTCTTATTTGTCGGTATGGCATCCCTGACAATGGTACTAATTTGAACAACAAGATGATTACTGAACTTTGCACGCAGTTCAAAATAAAACACCATAACTCTTCTCCATACCGGCCAAAGATGAACGGCGCCGTGGAAGCTGCTAATAAGAATATCAAGAAGATCATACAAAAGATGACAGTAACATACAAAGACTGGCATGAGATGTTACCGTTTGCTCTCCATGGTTATCGCACTTCGGTGTGCACTACGACAGGGGCAACTCCTTTCTCCTTAGTCTATGGAATGGAAGCCGTCTTACCAGTGGAAGTTCAGATTCCCTCTCTAAGGATCATGAAAGAGGCGGGCTTAGATGAAGATGAATGGATTCAAACTCGACTCGATCAAATAAACTTGATTGATGAGAAGAGACTTGCGGCTGTTTGTCATGGGCAGATATACCAGAAGCGCATGACCCAGGCATTTAACAAAAAGGTCAAGAGACAGATGTATCAAATTGGCAACTTGGTAATAAAGCGTATCATTCTACCACAAGGCGATCCCAGAGGCAAATGGACTCCCACATACGAAGGGCCATTTGTAGTTAAGAAGGTATTCTCTGGTGGAGCCATGATACTTGCTACGATGGATGGCGAAGATTTCCCGCATCCCGTGAACGCAGACATAGTTAAAAAATACTACGCATAAAAGAGACCCGCTAGGTCGACATACCTAGGCAAAAGTAAGGGCATCCCGGCGAACCAAAAGGGTTCGGGAAAAAATTAGGGATAAACATATAAAGACGTACACCCGGCAAGTCGAAAACCTGAAAAGGCGGCTTGGGCAAAAAAGGGTATCCTGGTGGACTGAAAACCTGAAAAGGCGGTCCAGGCAAAAATTAGGGATTAAAGCGTATGACTATGTCTCGTTCTCCGTCAGCTTCAACCAAGCTCAAAGGACTGAACAAGCCAATCACTCCCATCCGACAGCAAGGGAGATGAGATAATTGAAGACATAATGGCAGTAGTGGAATTAGAATCGATAGGACTTTTTTTGCATAGCTTTCCCTTTGTTTGCCTGACAATTTCCTCTTACTAGGATTTCTGTCTCCTTGTACACAAATTGCCTATTTATAGGCCCTCTTTCAAAATCAATACAATTTTATTTCCAAAAAAAAAAAAGATGCTTTGTTTTCACTTTTTCTGTTTTGTTTGCGTAAACGTCCATTGATTTAATTTGAATTGATTTATGCATTTGAATATGATCAATGTTTACAAATAACTGCATGCCTAGAATAGTAATAGCAATTACTATACGACTTCAGGATCGAGGAGAAGGTCTAACCATGCTTTCCAATGAATCCATTGCCAATGCTATTCCCCGGCAAGGTCGGTTATTCCCCAGAAGAAATCGGTATCACAAGACAGACTGATCATCTTCCATCCCTAGCCAGGCTCTGTTGAATGTTTCCATCGTCAGACAGAAATCAAGTATCCCCCAGCTAAGAAAAGACCATCAATACAGATACCTCCGACCAGAAGACTGGGATGTATTTCCCCAGTAGAGTCCCCTGGAAGAACGTTTCAGACACATAGTGCATCCATTACATCATTTCACATCACATACCTGCATACGATGTTCACGGTTATTTCACTCCGCATCATATACTTTACATCATTTCATAGCATGCGCATGCATACATTATTTGCATTTATTAGCATAAAACATCTCATGCATCGTGACGTGGCAGGAAGCTAACTTTGTTTTTCACGGTTAACTATCCTCCTGATACAGTCAAAACAAAGGTCCATTCAGGCGGACATCTTTATCAATTACATTCAGGATTCAACTACATCTTTCAGATATACTCCATGTCAGCATTCATTTTGACATCCTCCTAACGATGGCATCTATAAGCCCATCCCAGACATTTATTGCAAATACAACATATACAAATACTATCAGATATAGCCTAGCGTACGGTTCATCCTGATTCAGCTCGACATATGGCTCTTTCAACTCAGATGCGATCTAGCGTACGATCCATTCTTACCTTCAACAACTCCAATACGGTCTAGCATACGACCCATTTGGACCTTCAAGGCCTCAAATGCTACCTAGCGTACGGTACATTCTGAAGTGTAGTCTGGCGTATGACTACCCCCTTCATCATCAGGTGCAGCCTAACGGACGGCTCAGTCTACAACTCAGATACGATCTAGCATACGATCCATTCTGATCCTTCACCCCCAGTAACGATACAGCCTAACGGACGGCTCATTCTTCTACTCAGATACGATCTAGCTTGCGATCCGGTCTGACCTTTATTTCATCAGATGCGGCCTAACGAACGGCTCATTCTGCTGCAAAGATGTTACCTAGCGTATGGTACATTCTGACGGGGTCTAGCATACGACTACCCTTTCATCCTCAGATGCGGCATGACAGACGGCTCATTCCGCAACTCCAATGCGGCCTAACATACGACCCCTTTGGATCTTCAACTCGGATACGATCTAGCGTACGATCTATTCTAATTCCACCTTCCTCAGATACAGCCTAATGGATGGCTCATTCTGCAACTCAGATACGATCTAACGCACGATCTATGCTGATCTCTCATCCCCGGTGGAGTCACCCTCCTAACAGACGGCTCATCCTGCAATTCAGATACGATCTAGCGTACGATCCATTCTGATCCCTTATCCCCAGCAGTATATAACACACTCTGACTCCCCCGCGAAGTCGACAGCCTAATAGGCGACCCACTATACGGTCTAACGTACGACCCGGTATGACACCCATGTCTTCAGATATCGTCTAATGTACGAAGCACTCGGAAGCTCTCATCATCAAACTTCCTGGATGGCATCTTTAAGCCCATCTCCATCAAGACTAATTGACAAATGCAAATTTTTGGGGCATTCTAGTGTTCAATAATCTTCCACCTCCAGACCACGAATGGCATACTTGCCATCTTAACTCTCTCGGTTCAAGAATATTGAACAGGGGCAGCTGTCATACCCCAAAATTCGCCCACTAATCTTATAAAACATTTTTCAAGATACTCCGACTTATTCTGCAAGACACTAGTCTTCAAGGGACAAAAGCCCAGCTCACAACAGGCCCAATCCAGAAAATGGCCCAAACTGGCCTGCTCGCTAGGCGAGCAATTCCTTCGCCTAGCGAACCCCTCGTTATGACACTCGCCCCAGCGAAGCACCAGATCCAGTAAAAGCCCAAAATAGCTTGCTCGCTAGGCGAGCAACTCCTTCGCCTAGCGAAGCTTGCGAATATCAGAATTTCTGGGCTTCATTCTGAGCCCATTAGGTCACAACAAGAGCATTATAAATAGCCAAGCTTCAGTCACGAAAAAAAGGACGGGAGGGAGAAGAACAGACGAAGAAGAAAAACGGAGACGGAAACGAAGGCGAAAAGGAGAGCCCTAGCAAGCAAACCCTGATACTCATTGGAGGCAAACCTGGAAGGAACTCGGCGGCACCAAGTTCTACCTCCGCCCAATTCAATCCGATTTGCCGATTCGAAGTTACAACTCAGCTGCTAACAGGTTTACATTGCTATCATTGTTTTATGTTCTTAATTTGCATATGACTTTATGATTAGATTTATGAAATACCTTAAGCTTGGCATGTGAACTTTAGTATATACCATGCATACCTTAAATGATTAATCATATAATTGCAGTAATGAGATCTATAAGGCATAAAATTGGTTGAGATTGTACTGATATCATATTCAAAAACCAGCAGCGCTCGCTAGCACATCGCTAAGCGAGCCAGTAGCGAGTACTCGCTAGGCCTTCGCTAGGCGAAGCAGGGGCGAATGGGACAGTGGCTGTTTCATTTTTTTTGGCTGTTCTATCTTATGTTATTATAATTCTGCATCATTTGGTTTGAGTTCATGATTGTTGTGTTTATTTTATGGCGCAACTTTCAATTATATTTTATCTCGATGCTCTAATCCGTGTGTTGAATTGTGTAAAGGTTTACATGTTTCCAAGGAAATGGCCGGCTAGGCATTCCACCTTATGGGTGGGATACCCTTATGGAGATTCAATCTGAATTATTCAATTGATTTTAATGTATTAATTTTATGGCAAAGATCCACCCTAATGGCTTAATTGTTCTTAATGTATTGGTTTTAATATGAACCTAATTACCTACTTGATGACGGCTACCTAATTAATTGTAAAACTTTGCCTTTAAATAAGTGATCTTGGACCTCTCTTTGTTACCCTACGATTACAGTATTATGGTCATGTCCCGCGAATGTGGGGATGCACTTAGCAAAGTCCCTTCGGTTAAATCATCATAGTCCCTCGAATGTTGCCTTTGTCCCTCGATGACCCTTCGGTGTAGCCTACGGTTAAATGATGATCGTCCCTTCGAATGCTAAGGTATCCTTACAACTGTTGCCTTCAATGACCTATCGATGACCCTACAATGACCCTTTTACATCCAAAGGATAAAACTACTTACTTCTCAATAGTAAGGACAGTTTTACCCTCATAAGGATGGGAAATGCCCATAACGACCTTAGGAAGGTATAACTCTCAATTACTGGATCATAACCTAAAACATTTTCCACCCTTCACACTTTGCAAGTCCTAGAAAATCACCACTTGGTATACATTCATACTAGAATCATTACCAAGTTATATTTTTCTAAACTGTTTTTCAAAATCAAACGAGATAAATACTTTGTATACATTCATACGAGAATCATTACAAAGTTAAACTCTCTTTTCGAAACATTTTTAAACAATTCACCAACACTTTTCAGACAAAAATATGAGTGATCCAGCAATTAAGAGCCCATGGATAACCATGGATACAAAGGGTGCTAATACCTTCCCTTTGTATAATGTACCTCCCGAATCCAAAATCTAATTAAGGTCTTTCCTGTTCTTTTCCACCTTTCCTTATGGGTTAAAAGAAAAGTCGGTGGCGACTCTTGCTAACCGCGACATTGCGATTAAAAATACATAAAGTCAGTTCACCGTATGACAAGGGGACTATTGAGATTCTTCAAAACAGGAATGTTGATGAAGATAAACCAGAGGTTAATGTGATTTCTCCTGTGTTCAGGATCCCTGAACCTGTTATCATTCGGTACGATGGTAGCAAGCAGAAGGTTTCTCCTGCTCTGGTTGTCAAGCCTGCCGGCCCAGTGCCTTATTCATCTGATAAAGCTATTCCATTCCGATATAATCCTGTTGCTATTGAAGATGGGAAAGAAGTGCCCTTACCTTCTCCATCTGTTGTGAATATAGCTGATGTGAGCGGATTGACCCGTAGTGGTCGCGTGTTTTCAGCACCTCCGAAGCCTTAGGCTAGAGCTGACTGTGTTGAGCGTCCGGTTGGGAATGCGGTTAATTCTCCGAACCCGACACCTGTTGTTAAACCCTCCTCTGTACAAAAGACTCCTACTTCTTCTGTTGGCCCTAGTGACATTGTGAATGAAGACTGTGATGAGATGCTGAGGCTCATCAAGAAGAGTGAGTACAACGTTGTAGACCAGCTTCTACAAACGTCGTCCAAAATCTCCGTGTTATCTTTGCTTCTGATTTCAGAACCCCATAGGGAGGCTCTGCAGAAAGTCTTGGATGTAGCTTATGTTGATCATGATGTCACTATAGAACAGTTTGACAGTATTTTAGCAAACATTACTGCTTGCAACACTTTGAGTTTCTGTGATGTTGATCTCCCTGAGGAGGGAAGAGACCACAACATGGCTTTACATATATCCATGAATTGCAAGAACGACGCCATGTCCAACGTGCTGGTGGACACTGGGTCATCTTTGAATGTATTGCCGAAGACCACTCTCTCTAGATTGTCATATCAAGGGCCTCCCATGAGGCAGAGTGGAGTTGTTGTGAAAGCTTTTGATGGGTCGCGTAAGACTGTGATTGGGGAAGTTGACCTCCCAATCAAGATTGGACCAAGTGATTTCCAGATCACCTTTCAGGTTATGGATATCCACCCATCTTATAGCTGTCTCCTTGGCAGACCATGGATTCACGAGGTTGGCGCCGTGACATCCACCCTACACCAGAAGCTGAAATTTGTTAAGAACAAGAAACTGGTTGTGGTAGGGGGAGAAAAGGCTCTCCTGGTTAGCCACTTGTCTTCTTTCTCATACATTGATGCTGAGGATGAAGTTGGAACTCCCTTCCAAGCTTTATCTATAGTGGAGCCTGTTGAGAAGAAAACTCCTTCATTTGCTTCCTATCGTGATGCGAAACTGGCCATCGAATGTGGTGCAGTTGCTGGTTTAGGAAAAATGATCGAGCTTGAAAATAACAAGTCCCGGGCTGGCATTGGCTATTCTTCTGGGGTCTTCAACAAAGAAGGGTTGTTCAAGAGTGGAGGTTTCATCCACGCCGATCAAGCTGACGAAGCTGCTGCTATCTTGGAAGAAGATGCCGAGGATACTGAGAATTTTGTCATCCCTGGTGGGATCTGCCACAATTGGGTCGCTGTGGATATTCCTACGGTCATTCATAAGTCAGCGTAATATATTTGCTTTGTTTAAAAACCCTTCTCCCATGCCAAAAGGAGAAGTGATGACATTGTTGGCATTTATACAATGGAATTTCATTCAATAAATTCATGTTAAATGTTTGTTTTTCCAATTGTTTTCACTTTTTGCTTTTTGCATGAAATTGGTGATCACAAAAATCCCTAAAAACAAGAATAAAAGAAATCCTTTCATCTGTATAATGATTTGTTTGTTTAAATTCTAAAGCTTTTTATTATCTAAAATCATTATGCAGGTTGATTCTAAAACCCATTGAACATAATGATCCAACGCCATCTCCCAATTTTGAATTCCCTGTATTCGAAGCAGAGGAAGATGATGTTGAAGGGATTCCTGATGAGATTACCCGTCTTCTTGAGCACGAAGAGAAGATCATTCAGCCACATCTTGAGAATCTGGAAACAGTCAACTTGGGATCTGAAGATTGTGTTCGGATAGTGAAGATTGGGGCACTCCTTGAAGAGTCTGTCAAGAAGGGGTTGATCAGCTTGCTACGAGAATATTTTGATATCTTCGCTTGGTTGTACGAAGACATGCCAGGTCTAGATACAAATATTATGCAACATTTCCTGCCTTTGAAGCCTGAGTGCGTGCCTGTAAAGCAGAAGCTCAGAAGAACTCATCCAGACATGGCAGTGAAGATCAAAGAGGAAGTTCAGAAGCAAATTGATGCGGGGTTTCTGGTGACTTCCACATATCCTCAATGGATGGCCAGCATTGTGCCTGTGCCTAAGAAGGACGGAAAAGTCCGTATGTGTGTTGATTACAGAGATTTGAATAAGGCTAGTCCGAAAGATGATTTCCCTCTACCACACATTGATATGTTGGTAGACAATACAGCCAAATTCAAAGTCTTCTCGTTTATGGACAGATTTTCCGGATATAATCAAATCAAAATGGCACCCGAGGATATGGAGAAGGCAACATTCATCACACCTTGGGGAAAATTCTGTTATCGAGTGATGCCCTTCGGTTTGAAGAACGCCGGAGCCACGTATCAACGAGCTATGACTACCTTGTTTCATGATATGATGCACAAGGAGATTGAGGTCTATGTTGATGATATGATTGCTAAGTCACAAACGGAAGTGGAACATGTTGAGCATTTGTTGAAGCTTTTTCAGGGTCTGAGGAAGTTCAAGCTTCGTCTAAATCCCAACAAATGTACATTTGGAGTCCGTTCTGGCAAGTTATTGGGTTTTGTTGTCAGCGAAAGAGGTATTGAGGTTGATCCTGCAAAGGTCAAAGCAATACGAGAGATGCCTGCGCCCAAAACTGAGAAGCAAGTCCGAGGTTTTCTTGGCCACTTGAACTATATTTCCAGATTTATATCCCACATGACTGCCACATGTGCGCCGATATTCAAGCTCCTCCGGAAAGATCAGTCTCATGATTGGACCGAGGATTGCCAAAAAGCTTTCGAAAGTATCAAAGAATATCTGTCTGAACCTCCGATCTTGTCTCCGCCCGAAGAAGGAAGACCTCTGATCATGTATCTGACAGTTCTTGAAGAATCTATGGGTTGTGTACTCGGTCAGCAAGACGAATCGGGAAAGAAAGAATCTGCTATCTACTACCTGAGTAAGAAGTTCACTGATTGTGAGTCTCGATACTCTATGCTTGAGAAGACGTGTTGTGCTTTGGCTTGGGCTGCTAAGCATTTACGCCAGTACATGATAAATCATACAACTTGGTTGATATCCAGAATGGATCCAATCAAGTACATCTTCGAGAAGCCTGCTTTAACCGGGAGGATTGCCCGTTGGCAGATGCTGTTGTCTGAGTATGGTATTGAGTATCGAGCTCAGAAAGCTATCAAAGGTAGTATCTTGGCTGACCACTTGGCACATCAGCTGATTGAAGATCATTAGTCTGTTCAGTACGACTTCCCAGACGAAGAGATTCTGTATTTGAAAATGAAAGATTGTGATGAGCCTACACTTGATGAAGGTCCAGAACCTGGTTCCAAATGGACGATGGTGTTTGATGGCGCTGTAAATCAGTACGGAAATGGAATTGGGGCAGTAATCATTACTCCTCAAGGCACACATATTCCATTTACAACAAGGCTAACTTTCAAATGCACAAACAATATGGCTGAGTACAAAGCCTGCATTATGGGATTAGAAGAATGCATTGATCTAAGGATCAAGCATCTCGACGTGTATGGTGATTCGGCCTTGGTTGTCAATCAGATCAAGGGTGAATGGGAAACGTATCAACCCAGTCTCATTCCATACAGAGATTATGCGAGGAGGATTTCAACGTTCTTTACAGAAGTTGACTTTCATCATATCCCTCGAGATGATAATCGGATGGCAGATGCGCTTGCTACGCTTGCTTCGATGATTGTGGTCAAATATTGGAATGAAGTTCCCAACATCACCGTGATGCGCTTGGATAGACCAGCTCACGTGTTTATAGTTGAAGAAGTGAATGATGACAAGCCTTGGCATTATGATATCAAATGTTTCCTCCAGAACCAGGTCTACCCGCTTGGGGCATCTGTGAAAGATAGGAAAACTCTAAGAAGGTTGTCAGGCAATTTCTACCTCAGTGGAGAAGTGCTTTACAAGAGAAATTTTGACATGGTTCTGCTCAGATGCGTGGATAGACACGAAGCAAACCTGTTGATAACTGAGGTCCATGAGGGTTCATTTGGTACTCATTCCAATGGACATGCCATGGCTAGAAAGATGTTGAGAGCAGGCTACTATTGGCTGACAATGGAGTCTGACTGCTGCAAATACGTGAAGAGATGCCACAAGTGTTAGATTTATGCGGATAAGATTCATATTCCTCCGACACTTCTGAATGTGATTTCATCACCATGGCCTTTCTCTGTGTGGGGAATTGACATGATCGACGTGATTGAACCGAAAGCGTCCAACGGACACAGGTTTATTCTCGTAGCAATTGACTACTTCACCAAATGGGTTGAAGCGTCGTCGTATGCTAATGTGACCAGGCAGGTGGTCGTGAAGTTTGTCAAGAATCAGCTGATATGCCGTTATGGTGTGCCTGATAAGATCATTACTGATAATGGATCTAACTTGAACAACAAGACGATGGAAGAGCTGTGCAGTGAGTTCAAGATTGCACACCATAACTCCTCTCCTTACAGACCCAAGATGAATGGGGCTGTTGAAGCTGCTAATAAGAATATCAAGAAGATTATCCAGAAGATGACAGTCACGTACAAAGATTGGCACGAGATGCTGCCATTTGCTTTGCATGGATATCGTACGTCTATCCGCACTTCAACAGGGGTAACCCCTTTCTCTCTTGTCTATGGCATGGAGGTTGTTCTCCCAGTAGAGGTGGAGATCCCATCAATGAGAGTCTTGATGGAAGCCAAGTTGACTGATGTTGAATGGATTCAGAGTCGATACGACCAGTTGAATTTGATCGAAGAGAAGAGATTGACTGCCATGTGTCATGGTCAGTTATATCAACAGAGAATGAAAAAAGCATTCGATAAGAAGGTCAAGCCTCGTGTGTTCCGAGAAGGTGACCTTGTGCTCAAGAAAGTCTTGTCTTTCGCGCCCGATTCCAGGGGCAAGTGGACTCCAAACTATGAAGGTCCATATGTTTTCAAGAGAGCCTTTTCAGGCAGAGCTTTGATGCTTACAATAATGGATGGGGAGGATTTCACTCGTCCTGTGAATTCAGATGCAGTCAAGAAATACTTCGCCTAAAAATAAAAACAGAATAGCTCGCTAAGTTGAAAACCCGAAAGGGCGGCTTAGGCAAAAATGAGTGTCTCGGTGGATTGAAAACCCGAAAGGGCGATCCAGGCAAAAGTTAGAGACATGAAAAAAGAGTATTTGCATCCCGCTAGATTGAGTACCTCACCCTGGGGCAATCTAGGCAAAAATTAGGGATTTGGCAAGTAACTGCAGCCTGACAAGACTTTCTGTTTCACAACTGTCTTTTCATCAGAGATTCTCGCTCAGTCATCGTCAACCGAAGTTTCAAATACGTCGGATTCAAATTGGTAGAGAAATGGTCATTATGTTCAATGTATCCCTCTTCCAATATATATCACCGATTTCAAATTTTGTACAGATCTACGGAGTCTTGCCATTTGCAGGCTACCATTCCATCAAATAAATTTGAGCTTTTATCCAATTATTTGCACTCTTATTTGTTTCAATTCAACAAATGTTTTGCATGTTTTAATTGATAAAATGTCATTGTTTTAAACAAATAAAATTTTTCAAATTTGTTTTTAAACAAAGTGAACATTCACAATGATAAAAGGATACTTAAGAATTTCTCAGTGCTCTCCCAAGGGTGGCATGATTTCCAACAGGGTAAGACATTCGTTCATATTCCTGGCATGGCTGTATCCTCTTTCTCCAGATTATTGTTGGGGTTTCTCCCCAAGCAGAGCTTCTGTTGAGATTTTTCCCCCCGAGCAGTGTGTTTGTTGGGATTTCTCCCGAGCAGATTTTTGTTGAGCAGAGCCTTTGTTAGGACTCTCCCCATCAGAGTGCTTGTTGAGGTTTTCACCTCTCCTCCCTTAAGCAGAGCAGTGATTCTTTCCTCCTCAGCAGTTGTGATTTCCTTTTGGAAGGTTCATTATTTGGTGGTTGATCCCCAATTCTCCTTCTCTGCCTCAGATAAATCCCTAGTAGATTTGTGGCATGGTGGATTGTATCTGTGATGATCCCTCCCCTGCAGAGATTTGGTGATTTCCTGATGTTTCCGATCCCAGTAGAGTTGCTTGTGTGGCAGGATCTATTTGTGTGATCTTTTCTCCCTCCGTGGGTTTCCCCCAGTGGAGTTGCTTGGAGTTGCTTTCGTGGAAGTTCTTGCCTGTGCAACGAGCTCTCTTTCCCAGTTGAGACTGATGATCCATCCTTGCAGAGATCTTGTTGTTTCCTGATCCCGTCAGAATTGGTTATTCTCCGGTGATCCTGGCTTTCTCTCCTGTGGTGTAGTACCGGGCCTTTGATTCCTAGAACTGTTTGTGTTAGAAATGTCTGTTTTGTCAGCATTCATCAAACATAAATCAAGCATATTCATGCATATTTTCAACATTCAGATATTCATGTTGCATTGTTGCCATATATCTTTTGTTTGTTGTCTCCTGCTAATTGGTGATATAGATCTCCCCATGTAGATCTCCCCAAGCAGATGTCGGGTGTCTAATCTCTCAATATAGAGTCAGCCCCTTAAGCAGAAAGTATCTGTCATTCCTTCTGCAGTTCCCCACTGAGATATATTCTCGTGGATGACGGTTGTTTCCGTTTCCTTCCAACACATATATCGGGACGGGTTTCCCTATTGAGCTATATCCTCATTAGGACGAGTCTTGATTCAGTTTGCCTTTTTGGATTGATCCTAAATTGGCCTTTTGTGACTGTCTCTTGTGTTTTCCTTGTGGAATAAATGAATATTTACTCAGTAACCGACAATCATTCACTTTATCCTCAGCGGAATTTGTGGCCTTCTACCCAGTAACTGATAGTTGTAAGTCCTAACCTTTGTGGTTTTCTACCCAGTAACTGGTAGTTGTAAATCCTATTTTCTTGCTCTCCAGCAGAGTTTGTGGTTTTCTACCCAGTAGCTGGTAGTTATAAACCCTATTTGTTTTCCCCGTGCGGAGTAGTGATCCTTTCGCTCCCCACGCAGGGTTTGTGGCTTCTACCCAGTATCCGGTAGTTGTAAGTCCAATCTTTGTGGTTTTCTACCCAGTAACAGGTAGTTATAAATCCTGCTTTCATCCCCTAGCAGAGATAACCTTTGTGGTCCATCCTGGTTGATGGCGGATTTTATGGTTTTCTACCCAGTATTCGGTAGTTGTAAATCCTATGTTGTTGTTTTTTCTCCCTATCAGAGTCTGTGCTTCCTTATGGAATAGTTGGATAATTGCTCAGTAACCGGCAATCATTCACCTTATCCTCAGCTGAGTCTTTGGTCTTCTACCCAGTATTCGGTATTTGTAAATCCTATGTTCTCCCCTTTGCGAGTTAACCTTGTCGTTCATCCTAACCGATGACGGTTACTCGTCCGTGGTTTTCTACGCAGTATTCGGTAGATGTAATCCCCTCTTTGTGGTTATCTTCATCCAGTATTCGATGTTGATATTCCCTCCTTCTTGTGGGTAATTGCCGTATGCTAGCAATTTTATCCTCAGCGGGTCCTTTCACCGTTTGCCAGTGATTTATTCCCCGGATCATTGATTTTTTATCAATGCATCCCCAGTGAGTCCTCTTTCATCTACCCTTTTGTTGGTAATGACTGTTGCTCCCTTTGATCGGTCATCTTTATATACCTAGTTTTGGTATCCCGATGTCCTTTCTTTTCGGTTGATTTATCCTTTATTAACCCAGTAACCGGTTGTGGATAATCTTCCATGCGAGTATACTATCCACGTTCTGACGGTAATGGATAATATATCTCATGCACTCTTCAGTCGAAGCCTGTTGTGTTTCCCCAGTTGAGTAAGATTCGTGTTCCCTTTGCGGAATCGAATATTCATTTCCCCCCTTTTTTGAGCGTATCTCCCAGTAACCGGTGATATGTTTCCTGGATAATTGCCGTATGCTTGCAATTTATCCCCAGCGAGTCATCTTTCATCTACCCTGTTGTTGTTCATAACGATTGTTTCTCTTTTCGGTCGGTCATCTATTATATACCCAGTAACCGGTATCCCTGGTGTTCCTTCCATGCGAGTATATTATCTACGTTCTGACGGTAATAGATAATATATCTCATGCACTCCTTGGTCAAAATCTTTTGATTGTTTCTCCAGCGGAGTAAGATTCGTATTCTTTGTAGAATCGAATATCCATCCTTTAACAAGTTTGCGTTTTGCTCTCTTCAGGGTGATGAGTGTTTTGGCAGTAAAAACCAATTCACGTTTTCGGTCGGTCACCTATTATATACCCAGTAACCGGTATCCCTGGTGTTCCTTCCATGCGAGTATACTATCCATGTTCTGACGGTAATGGATAATATATCTCATGCACTCTTTGGTTGAAGCCTTTTGTCCTTCCCCATTTAAGTAAGATTCGTTTTCCCGTTGCGGAGTCGAATGTCCATTCTGTAAGTCGATTTGCTTTTTCAAGCCCTCCTTTTGGATGATGAGCGTTTTGGAAGTAAACCCCAATTCACGTTTTGGTTGGTCACCTATTATATACCCAGTAACCGATATCCCTGGTGTTCCTTCCTTTCTGCTCCCTATTATGACCTTGGTCCCCTGTGGAGTCAGATTTTCCTGAGTTGATATACCTTTTTCAGGTCTTCCTTAGATGTCTTTGGTTGATTGATATCTCTCACCCTTATACCGGTCTTAGATATTCATTCTTCCTGAGCTTGTTGTTCTTTCACCCAGTAATCGGTGTTCAGATCACATGTCTCTTTGAGCTTGTTACCCAGTAACCGGTAACATCTCACCCCTTTTGCTTTCCCTGGAGAGTCTTTGTTAGATTTCCCCATCGGAGTATTTCTGTTGTGATTTTTCCCCTGTGCTGTATTGGCGTTTCCCCCAATACATGCATTTTCCCGGCAGAGTTGTCTTGTCAGCTCTTTCCCCAGTCTGAGTCCGGATTTTCATCCGAAGTATCCTTTGTGGATAGTTTTGATGTATTGGCGTTTTCCCAAATACACGCATCTTTGAGTCAGCTTGAGTCTTTCCATTGGATGTGTTTCCCTTTGGAACTTTTTTTCCCAGTGTCAGTCTTTTACTCCCCAGTATAGTATTCAGTTCCAAGTCGTGTCCTGCTCACGCATTCTTTTCTTTTCTTATCCCCATGAGAGTCCCCGTTTGAGTCTCTGTATTCCTAGTAAGTGTATTACTCCGATGGATTGCATTTCTTCTGTTTTTCTTTTCTTCTTTGTGGACCCATATTCCCCACAGAGCTTGTTTCTTTTGTATTCATACATTTGCATCATGAGGTCTCTCGGGGACCAAAATTTGTCTCATGGTTGTTATTTAAGCCCATTCTACCACGTCGAAACGAAGATTTTAACCTTTATTTCTACGACTAGAATGACCTTAAATATGAGCATCTGTAAGACCCCAATTTTGTCCCTAAGATTCCTCATGGCATCATATCATAGCATTACATAACCTCAAGGATCTTTGGACACCTTGCTTCCTTCCCTGTGGGTGGGATCTTTCCTGAGAGTGATTTTGGATCACCAAGCATTGCTTGCATTGTATATCATTGCTTTTCTTTTAATCACTAAGCAAAAATGTACAAAAATATGTCATCTAACATTTGTCTTGCAGCTTAAGCAGTCAACAGGTCAAGGCAGTTCAAGTGAATCCTTTGTGCAAGAGAGGAGGTTTCCATTGAGATATGGATCATGTGATCATTGTTTTGAGCTTATATGAGCTATAGGTTCATTTTAGAGCAAATTCCCCAAGTGGCAAAGGCCCAAGTTCATCAGAATATTTTCAGGTCATCTAAGGACCAATGCAAGTCAACTGAGGGCTTTGAGTGTGAGAATTGAATTTCTTCATCCCATTCATGTTCAAACAAGGCCTATTCATCATGTCGAACATCTACATTGAAGATTTGAAGCCAGTGCAAAAGTTTCCCAAAATGGAAAGTGACCTATAATTTCAAGTTTCCAAAAATAGCAAGTTTTTGGACCAAATTCAACTCAACTTTCCAACATCAAAGAAGCTTCAAATGAATTTTTGTCCAACATGATAGTTGAATATCTCTCTCTCCCATTTCCAAAAAGTCCAAGATCATGAGTATCTGATGAATGGTTGAGGAGTTATGGTCAAATGATTGCCAAGTGTGCATGGAACTTCAATAAAGCCATAACTTTTGATCCAAAGCTCCAAATTGAGTGCCTTTTTTTGCATATTTCTTCTCATGACCTATAATTTCCAAATCCATTATTGCATTGCATGAAATTTAATCACATGGCCATTTGCTCATTCATGAACATTTTGGAGGGAAATTTGGAAATTCAAATTTGGTGCATTACATGAGCTAAATACCATTGCCATTGTGCTTATGAGATGATTTTAAGTGAAATTGATCATGCATGTGGTACTGTTCACGTCCAATTTGCCATGCACCTCCACACTTTCCAATTTTGGTCATGCACCTTATTCTCACTAATCTCTAATTAACCAATGCCTAATTACATTTTCAGTAGGATTAACACATAGTATAAATGCTAAATCCTAACAGAATTCTGGAGTTTTGAACATTCTAGATCCAAAATTTCTCTTCCCTTCAAATTTTTCTCTCCATTGAAACTTCATATTTTTCCATATAACACCTTGATTTTATTGCATATTCTTGTTCTTTGATCATCATTGAGTGCAGATCAAGCTCTTGATTGAAGAATTCGAGCCAGAATCAAGGTGTGCAAGCTCAAGAACATGAAGATGGAAACTGAAATCTGAGCTAGATCCAGGCCCTCTCAAGCTTCAATTCATACATCAAACTTCAAGTCATCATCTCAGGATTGGATTTGGATACTTGCAAGAGCTCAGATCCACGATTTCATCATTCTGCTCTTCAAGAGGTACCCTAGCTGCTTTAAGTTCATTATTTGAACTTTGCTTTGCTTGTGGTTGGCATACCACTTAGGTAAACCCTCTATTCTCCATGTAGTCTGGAAGCCCTGTTGTTTCTGTTTGACAGGCATTTGGCTGAAGTCCTCCTTAAGAGGCAATGTCTTTGTTTGTTTATGTTTGTGCCATGTACTTCAAGTCCTCCTAAGTGAAGAGGCAATTGGCAGATAGAAGGGATGTGCAATCCATCCCCTGCTATTCAGTTGAGTCTTTCATATTGCTCGCACTATGTGCTGATGCATTTTGAATAAACACCCAAAATCTTGTATATAGAGTCAGTCATTGTGGAGTAGAATTCCTCATTTTGGACTCCCACACCTTCTTTGGTTCAAGCTCACCCTGGCCAGGGTTCAGAGCTATGAGGTCTAATCCTCATCTCCCATTTCATCTGATCACCCTGACGGTCAATGTCAGAGGTTAAGAGCCTAAACACCCTTACATATCTGGCTTGTTTGTCGAGGTTGATATGACCCCTTGACTAAAGCCCAACTTTGATTGAGCCTCTTGCTTGTGTATAGAGTGTTCTAATTGATTGTTGTGTTTGCTTGTGTTTGTTGTTGCATATTGTTTTGTACATTGTCTTGCATATTGTTTTTGCATTTGTTATTTGCTTTGTTTGAGGAGTCAGATGTAAGACCATTGATTGGCCATCTGTTTCCTGTTCCTTTTGGGGAGCTGGATATAAGACCATTGATTGGCACTCCATTTCCTGTTTTATTTCTTTTGTGGAGTCAGATGTAAGACCAGTGATTGGCTATCTGTTTCCTATCTTGTTTTCTTTTGGTGGAGTCAGACATAAGACCATTGATTGGCTATCTGTTTCCCATGTTGCTTTGTGGAGTTGGACTTAAGACCATTTATTGGCACTCCGTTTCCCATTTGTTTTCGGAGTTGGATGTAAGACCATTTATTGGCAATCCATTTCCAGTTTTGTTACTCCTTTGACCTTGCTTATTTGCTTTTGCCTTGTGTTGCCTAATTTTAAAGGAACTTCCTTGGATCATTTCTATGATCTTGAGAAAGCAACTCCTATGTGTGGCTTTGTCCCTTAACCTTAACCCTCACCCTTTTGTAATTAACCGTGAACCTTGTTTTCCATCTTTAACCTAAACCAGAAAACTTTTGTGCAAACATTTTCACTCGTTTTCAAAACTAGAAACCTAGGCCTTAAGCCTTTGATTTTCAAAACTTCACTTTCATAATACTCATTTGTAATTGAACTTAACTCATACCTTGACTTCATTTTGTGAATAATACTCTAATTGGTTAATTTCACTCACTCAATTGCTTTTGTGGACTTGTCCACTTGTTAATCAAGTTTTCATGCATTAGCTATAGATCTGAATTATCATAGTGGTTGATGTAAATCTCACCACATCCTTAGTGATTGAATTGTAAGACTTCCATGCTTATTATAGGGTTAACCCCTCACTAGCATGTTGAAGCTGTTCTCACATGGTGGATTGTTGGTTCAGGTTGAGTTTTCTCCCGTTGATAATGAAAGACCTTAGGGCTTTTGTTTAAAATCAATCCACTCACTTTTTGGAAATCTTTTAGCCGAACTACGGCATTTTGATCCTTATCTTTCATGAAAGGTACGTAGGCAATGGATTCATCCATCCAAACACAAAAATAATAAACTTGTACATTCTTTTCTCACCTCTTCCCTCATGTTTGCACAATAAATATTTTTCATAAACAATAATCTGATACAACAAGTTGTGAAAAGGGTTCCCTAGGAGTACCTAGGATGCATTGGGTGCCTAACACCTTCCCTTTGCATAATTACCCCCTTACCCAGATCTCTGTACCCCTTTTATTAGTTTTCTTTGTAAAACTTCTTAGGCTTTTGTTCGCTTTCTAGCCATTCCTTTGGATAAATAGAAGTGTGGTGGCGACTCTATCTTTGTATGCTTTGCTTTTGATTTAGTCAATAAATCTAAAGGCGATGAATACACCGCTACAACACCACAAAACTTCCATCTCTGATTTCTCTCAATATAGAGATCTAGAGTGAAATTGAGTGGCACAGGGATGCTGTACATCATCCATGCTTTCTAAAGATGTATGGATCGTGCATTTTGGTTGCCTTTTGGATCTCTGCAATTTTGGCCGGAAAATCCAAGCTCACTGGAGAAGAAGGTGGCTCCGGTGGCCGTCCCATTGCCAGATGCATTGTGGACCCTTGGATTCATTTTCCAGATTTGATCTTGGTCTTTGATTGTTATGACTTATTTTAATGTTGTGTGTTACGCATTGACCTAGACTCATGGTGAGCGCGCGCCTCTGTACCATTTGATGTGCCACGTCAATTAATGAAACACATCCAACGATCCCCGATTTTCCATATTATTTCAATTTCTGATTTTATTTTGTTTATTCCCTTTTATTTCAAAAATCAATATCTCTCTCAATTTTAATCCAAAAATTATGGGACCAATTGCATTAGTTTCCAAATAAATTCTAGTTTCTATTTCTGATTTTTAATATTTTTTATTTTATCATTTGATATTTTTTGTGAATTTTCTCTTTTCTGGTTATTTTTAATTCATTTTAAATAGTCTTTGATATTCAAAAAATACAAAAATATTTTCCTAACCTATTTGAATGATGATGGATCTATGAAAAATATTCTCATCAATTTTTAAATTGATTTGAGATTTATTTGAGATTTTAGTTCAATTAGGTTATTTTTATTCATTTTTAATTGATTAAAAATAGTTTCTGACTTTTAAAAATGCTGAATTTTTTTGTCAAACTTAGTTTGACCTTGTGGAACTTGGGATAAATCACTTGGACCTTTCAAGGTTAATTTGAAGTGGTTTTGAAGTTTGACCTTTCCATTATTTTTAATTCAAGTTTATTTTAATATTAAAAATGCCAAAAATATTATGCTTATTGTTTGATCTCCAATCTTCATCTCATTTCTGATTTATCATTGTTTGACTTTGACTTTCAATATCATTTGGTCAATACATATGGATTGGTATATCTTATTTCACTTTATGCATTTTGATCTTTCCATTTTCATTATCCTTTCTTCATCTCCTTCTTCCTTCTTCTTCTTCTTTCTTCTTGATCAATGAGTTGAAGGTTGATAAGTTAGCATTGATTAGGGAGACTTAACCTTCCTTGATTCAAATCTAATTCATCTTGATCAATGGATCAAGTGAATGGCTTTGCATTAAGGATAGGTTGTTTTCTAAATCATGCAAAAGGCTTAAACCAATACAAGATCAATTCTCTTTTCCTTTTTTGGCATGGCAAGTTGTTGGAACTTGGTTCACTAATCAAGACTTCTAACTTGTTTTGTTGCCTACATTATTATTGACCAGCCTCAGATAGTTGTGACTTCTACATAAGTCCAATTACGGTTGCTTAACATAGCACTAAATTTGCCTTATGGCACACTAACCACTAACACTAACTATTAACAACTAACATTTACTTATTGCTTTTTACTTTTATGCAATTTACTATTCTTGCACATATTATCCATTTGCTTTTCTCTTTGCTTACTTGAGCACATGTTTATGCTAATGCCATTTGCCTTTTGCTCACTTGAGCACATAATTGTGTATATATATTATTATGCTTGTGTTTTGTTTTGATTGTTGAGAACCAAATGCAAAGAAAGGGACTTAGTTTCTAGGACTTTCCCTATGCAAAGAAATGGAGAAATGGACTTAGATCCTAGGACTTTCCTTATGCAAAATTGGAGTAAAAGGACCTTAATGATGAAGATGGATTGGAAGGACCAAATCTCTAAACTCACTCTTGTCCATTCTTGATTTGCTTCATTGGAACTTTTGATGTGTGTGCTTTTGTGCTAGGGAATTCTATGAGAGCTCAAATTGGAGGACCATTGCCATGTTCATCCAAAATGAAAGACACAAGACACATTGAGGATCTCTTAAGAGGCTTGTTTGATGTTTGCTTATGCTTTGTGTGATTGCTTATTCCAAAGGATGGGAACTACTTGGATCATCAATAGGATCTCAAGAGAGGGACTCCATTGTGGTTTTGATTCTTTTATCCCTCACCTTCTTGTTTTACTTAGGACTTAGCCCTTCTTCTTCTTCTCTCCACTCTAACCCAAGCCAAAACTTTTTGTGCAAATATTTAACCTTTATTTTCAACTATTAGAAACCTAAGCCTTATGCTTTTGATTTTCAAACTTTCTTTTCATAACACTTATTTTGAATTGAATCTTTAAGTCAACTGTGACCATTTTGTATATACTTCTAATTGGTAAACATAACCCATTCAAATGTCTTTTTGTGGTTCCAATGGCCACTTTCTTAATCAAAATCTTTCATAACCTTTAGCTATTAGGTTTGAGTTATCCTTGTGGTAGATGTAATACTCACCTATATCCTTAGTGATGGACAATAAGTCTTCCATGCTTAGTATAGGGTTAACCCCTCACTAGCATGTTGAAGCTATCCTCACATGGTGCATTTGTGGTTTGGTTGAGTTTTCTCCCTTTGATAACAAAAGACCTTGAGGCTTTTGGACCAATCAATTCACCAACTTGCTTTGAGATTTTTACCCCGAACTACGAGGTTTTGATCCTAATCTTTTTATAAGATGGTACGTAGGCAATGGGTTTATCCATCCAAACATAAAATGTAAATAACTCGTATATTCTCTTCTCATCTCTTCGATCATGTTTGCACAAAACAATTTTTCACAAAACAACAACCTTACAACAAATGTGAAAAGGGCTCCCTAGGAGTACCTGGGATGTTTTGGGTGCCTAACACCTTTCCATTGCATAACCAACCCCCTTACCCAGATCTCTGTTCTCTTTTACTAGTTTTTGTTAAAACTTTTTAGGTTTTTGTTCGCTTTCTAACCATTCCTTTGGATAAATAGAAGTGCGGTGGCAACTCGACTTGTATGATTTACCTTGGATTTAGTCAATATCTTTAATGGTAACGAATACCCTGCTACACTCTAGAACTTCCCCAAATGTAGGAACTCATCGTTCCCACCAACATTAAGCTGATTCTACATAGCCTGAGCAATAACCTGCAAAGCAACAACAATAGTAATAATGGTTAAAGAGACAACATTGACAATATTCAACTATCACACCATACTGACTCAACAACTTGGCCGGACATACCGACCTACTCTGATACCACTGTGTAACACCCTAAATTTAAAACATTTATTAGAGTAAAACAATTCAACATGTATTTTAAAAATGCTACACTACAACACATAATAAACCTGCTCAATCAAAAATACATGTAACACTTAACAATTATAAAAATAGTAGTAATAACTACATGTCTGAATGTTAACTTTGATTAAATAACAGCTGTAAGACCCTAATTTTAACCCTAAGATCCCTTATGCTATCTCATCATATGCATTGGCATTGTGATCACCCCTTGGCATCCTCCTTATCCTTCACTCATTGGGTTTGTATTGGGAGAGATCACCAAACACCATTTTATTGTATCATACTTTGTACTTTTATCATTTTACTAACCAAAATACCAAAAACATGTCTTTGCATTTGTCTAACTCTTTTGTAGGTAGGGCACATGCTCACCTTTGATTTATCAAGCTCATATCTAGGGTTTAAGATCCTCATTGCTAAGAGCTCAATCAAGAATGGTCCACGTTTTTCTCTGATTATTTGATTTTCATTTTATTTGTTTTATTTTCATTAATTCATATTAATTTTAATATTGATCCAAAAAATATGAGAGTTTCACCAAAAAAATTTAAATAAAATTCCTTTTTTATTTTCTGAATTAAAATTATTTTGTGGATCATTATTAATATTTTTCATGATTTAATTGATTTTGTGAATATTTTTAATTGTTTAAAAATAGTTTTAAGTTTCCAAAAATGATGAAATTTTTTCTCCAAGGTCCTTTGACCTTGTTTGACCTATGATAAATCTCATGGCCATTTCTTTAGTGTTTTGATCAGGTTTTAGGAATTTGATAAACCATAATTTAATTTAATGCATATTTTAGTTGATTTTAATTATTTAAATGCCAAATAAATTGTGTTGAACTTCTAATTTTGACTTGTTGAGTTAAACTTGTGTTGTTAGGCCTCGGTCAAGGTTTATTTGACTTTGTTGAGTTAAGATCATTGGATTTAGGGGATTGATGAAATATACATTTCATCTTCCAAAATGAATGAATGATCTTAATTTGGTAAAAGTCCTCCTTTGACCAATTTGTGTTGATTCCATTTCTCCTCCCTCTTCATCTCATCCCCCTTCTTTATTCATTCATGTCATGAACCTATGGTATCTCTAGATCCTAAGACTAGTTAATTGCAAAATCAACATGAGTATGGATGAGATTAGGTCCACCCTTTTCCATATTCTTTTTGTGTGTGGTATGTTTTATGAGCATAGTCTATTATACTATGTCTCCAACATGCATTAACACCAAAATTCTATTGCACGGTGTAACACCTCAAAATTTGCCCTCCTCTCTTGGGACTAGCTTAGTATATTGCATTTCATTTTGTAAGACATTAGTCATTGCATATTGCATATCATGTGAGAATAAACAAGTCATCCTCCAGAGTCTTTCTCAGAAGATAGAGAGGTTAAGAGATCCAAGCCTGAGGGTCTCAGAAATTGATCACTAGCCATCTGAGGGTTATGCTTCAATTAGGGTTTCTTGGTCCTTCAAGGAGTTTGAGCATTATCTTATTGGCAAGGATATGTCATCATCATCATGGTTGCGTCCTCTTCAAAGGTGTCAGAATTCATGCTCAGGTTCCTTGGGATTAGGGTTTTGACCTCTGGTAAACCCTAATCAATGCCATTCTACCAGTCAGGGATCTTTAAGGAGATGAGGTATTTGGTGATGGTGTGGATCACATGATCATTTTGAAGAGCTTATTAGAGCTAGGGGTTCATTTTGGAGCCATTTCATCAAGTGGTTGAGGTTCAAAATCATCTGTGCATGTTCAAGTCATCTGTCAACCAGAAAGTCAACAGAAAGTCAACTGAGGGCTAGGAGGTGGAGAAATGAGTTTCAACATCTCATCCATGTTCAAAAGAGGCTTATTCATCATGTCAAATGAATATCTTGAAGAATTTAAGGTCAGATCAAAACTTTCCAAAAATGGAAAGTGACCTATAATTGAAAGTTTCCTAAAAGGGAAAGTTTTTGGTTCAAATTCAACTTGATCTTGCATCATCAAAGAAGCTTCAAATGAAATTTTGTCCAACATGAAAGTTGAATATCTTTTTCTCCCATTTCCAAAAAGTCCAAGATCTTGAATTTATGATGAATGGTTGAGGAGATATGATCAAATCATTGCCAAGTGTGCTTGAAACTTCAAAAGGGCATAACTTTTGAACCAAAAATCCAAATTGAGTGCCTCTTTTTGCATTTTGCTCCTCATGGCATATATTTTCCAAATCATTCATGGCATTGCATGGAATTTCATCATATAATCATTTGCATATTCATGATCTTTTTGGAGGGAAAATGACAAATTTGAAATTGGTGCATCATGGGAACAAAATACCATTGCCATTGTGTTCATTAGGTGATTTTGAGTGAAAATGGATCATTGCATGTTACTATTCACGTCCAAATTAGGCCATGCACCACACTTTTCCAAATTTGCAAAACACCTCTCATTTCACTAATCATAATTAATTCATGCCTAATTGTGAGTTGGATGTAATTAGCACAGCATATAAAAAGTAAATCATAACAGAATTGTTCATTATTCACCATTTCTATATCTAAAACTTTTTCCCTCCAAATTTTTCTCTCAATCCAAATTCAAATTTCTTTCACATAACCTTGCTATTTTCTTGCATATTCTTGTTCTGTGACATTGATTTGGTGTAGATCAAGCTCTCAATTGCAGCATTTGGCCAAGATTCGTGTGGTGCAAGCTCAAGAACACAAGTATGGAAGTTCAGATTTGAGCAAGATCTAAGCCACTACAAGCTCCAATTTCTTCATAAAGCTTCATAACAGTGATAGAGGAGTGGATTTGAAGCTTGCCAAACCTTGAATCGTGCGTTTTCTCAAACTGTTCTTCAAGAGGTAGGTTTTTTTGAACCTCTTAATTCTTCAAATAATGCACATGTTCGTGTAGATCCTTCCATGCTGGTTAATTTGAGCTAAATTTCATGTGATTTGGATGAGAAATGCATGAGATATAGTGAATTAAAGTTTGACATGTCAAAATGTTTTTGATCGATTCTTAAGTTTCATGATGATTTGGCCTTGGTTAATGATTGATTTGTAACCTGCATTGGAAGAGCTTTCAAATGATATAATTATTTTGGAATTCTGGAAAAAATTTGGTTGTTGTTCACTGTTGCTCCGCCGTCTTCGCGAAGAAGATGGTGGAAACCTCCGCGTGCCATACGCGTACCATACGCACCATACGCGTACTATACGCGTACCATACGCTAGGGCTTGTCTGGTTCAGAGCGCCAATTGGTACTGTGCGTGCGCTGGGAACCAATGCATCCTGTGTTCGAATCCGTCTGGTTGCATTTCCATTTCCAATTCATTTTTATTATTACTTCATGTTTTGCAATGTTTATTTCATTTTATACATGATATTCCAAAAATCATATCAAATTGAAAAATGATTCAATTAATTCCAGGTTTTTTGCTACATGTTCATGTGTTTGTCTATTATTTTTTGGTGTTGATTTTAAGATTTTATCATTTCTGGAAAATAAATTGTGTTGAATTGATTGGACATGTATGCTTTTGTGACCTTGCTTCATTCATCTTATTGTGAAATGCTTGATTTTAATCCAAATTGCTTGAAATTTTGCATGATTATTCTTGACATGTTGCTGGATCTATGAGGCTTGATTGTGCATTTTTCTCATTTGCCATTTCTGTTTTATGCACATGTTTGCATGGTGTGACAATTTGTGTCACACAATTGATTGTCCAGCTTGTGCAATTTTATTTCCATATCAAATGACTTCTGTTGATTCTGATTTTTTGTATGGTGATCATGTCGGATGTGTTGAGTGTTCATGAATTTTTCTAGAATTATTTGAATCATTTCTGTTTTGATTTGGAATTTTCATTCTCAATGTCCAAATGTATGCTTTGAAATTGTCTTTGACTTCCCTTGCTTATTACATGGACTTGCTAGATGATTTTGTTTTGGTCCTTTTTAGGACATGTTAATATGTGCTTGAAGTTACGTTGTGTTGAATTTTAGCTCCTGTTTTGAATTTCTTCTTCACTTTTGACCCTAGGCTTTGCCCTAGGGATTTGTACTCACATTTGAGTTGTGAATTTCAGGTTCAAGTATGCATCTCCATGATTGATGTTGCTTCTTCATTTGAGCTTGGCCATTTGTTATTGTTTGCTAACATTTGTTTGTTTTGTAGGCTTTGATGATAATTCATTTGAGTGTTTGCCTTATGGCTTACTCATTGTGTATATTGGACTTGTCTGTCTGTTGAGATCTATTGACTATTGTCTATTTGTCTGAATGTAAATATTGACTATTTTAGCTTTTCTTACAGGTACTTTAGCCGCTTTAACTCATTATTTGAGTTGCTTTGCTTGGCTTGTGGTTGGCATACCACTTAGGTAACTTCCTTAACTTCATGTAGTATGGAAGACCTGTCATGTTATTTTGGCAGGCACCTGTCTGAAGCCCTCCTTAAGAGGCAATGTTTGTGGTTGTTTATCTTTGTGCCCTGTACATTTAAAGACCTCCTAAGTGAAGAGGCATTGGCAGATAAAAGGGATGTGCAATCCATCCCCTGCTACTCAGTTGTGTCATTCATCTGGCTCACACCCTGTGTTGATGCACTTTGAATAAAAACCCAAAATCTTGTTGTGTCAAGTCATGTGGAATAGAGTCCCACATTCTGGACTCCCACACATTCTTTGATTCAAGCTCACCCAGGCCTGGGTTAAGAGCTATGAGGCATAACCCTCATCTCCATTTCATCTGCTCACCCTAACTCTCAATGTTAGGGTTAAGAGCTCAAAACACCCTTTTCCAATTGGCTTGTTTGTCGAGGTTGATTTGACCCCTTGACTAAAGCCTAGCCTTGTATGAGCCACTTGTCTGCATATAGTGTGTGTGCTTGCTCTCTTGTGCTTGTGTTTGATTATGTGTTGTTTAAGCTAGCTTGCTCCCTGTGCAAGTTAGGTTAGGATTAGAGACCTCAACATAGGGATCGTATGCATGACAACTTCTAGGCTCGAGTCGTAGTCTCCCTAGTAGCTTGTTATCTCCCTAGTCTCTGGTTAGGATAGAAGTTTTTTTCCTGTTCAGGGGAACTACGTCGCCCTGATCCTCATACTAGATGAGGTACGTAGGCAGGAGATCGTGCGAGATCTCTTCGGGCGCCCTTTTCCTTTTTGCATGTGTTTGCTTGACAGTTAGTAGGCTCGAGTTCCAGACTCCCTATTAGCTTGTCTGTTTGGTAACCTCTTGTGTGTGAGTGTGGAGTCTGACGTAAGTCCAGCCATTGGCAGTCGGTTTCCTGTTTGTGTTTGTGTGTTAGGAGATGGATATAAGACCAGCAATTGGCATTCCGTATCCTATTTGTGTTTTGTTGTTCGGAGTCGGACGTAAGTCCAGCCATTGGCAGTCTGTTTCCTTTTGTGTATTTCTTCTGACGTCTCAGCGTCTTTGTGTTGTGTTTTGTTTCGGCGTGCGTTAGCCGAACTACGGTAGCTCTGATTCTCATTCCAAATGAGATACGTAGGCATAGGATGCGATATCCTAGCGAGCCCGTTCCCCCCTCTTCTTCCATCTGTGTCTTATTCCAGTGTGTGTGCATTCTTTTGAGCAGTTATTTTAGCAACCTTTCTTCTATTCTTTCTGAGCGTGGATCTCGTCGAGTACGACGGATGCGTAGGGGTGCTAATACCTTCCCTTCGCATAACCGACTCCCGATCCTATCAATCTCTGGTCGTAAGACCATTTCCTTTCCAGGTTTACTTCGAGCATTTCCTTTCCCTCCTTTGGGATAAATAACGCACGGTGGCGGCTCTGTGTCTTTTTCCCGCCGGTTTTTCGCGTAATGCGACAGCTGGCGACTCCACTGGGGACTCTAACAGAAGTGGACCTCTTGCTGGTCTATCTTCCCTAAGCGAGTCAATCCTAGCGCTCTCTAGGATAGTTTTGGTTGCTTTTATTGCTCTATTTATTGCATTTATGATTATTATACTGTGATTATTTGCATATGTGTTTGCATGCATCATATTATCATTATGTTGGATTCTGTACAGGTTGGTTCCTCTGATTTGGGGTGGGTGTTCTGAGTGGGGCTAAAACCCAGGCCCGAGTATACACCTTGGATTAGCGTGGTCTCATGTTGCCTCTCATGTTAGGTCAACATGTTTTTGGCGACGTGACATACCACAAGCCGGAAGAGGTTCATCTGAGAGAGCTCTTCCTTTGTGGAGTATCCACTTTGGTTGAGTTACCTCATCTGAGCTATTGACTTCGGTGACCGTTCTTTCCCGGATCTTTGGTTTAGATGATCTTAAGAGAGCTGCAGCGGCACACCCGAAAGGGCAAACCCGTTGAGTATCTTTTCCCGATTGTCGAGACCATTATCCGCCTTAGGATGACCTGATTAGAATTTACCTGTGAGGGGAGGGTTGATTCTTACAGATGCATGTTCTGAGGGTGACTTTGATGGTGACTAATGGTTCAGTCGTTGATCAGAGTTCTATTTATAAGTCGGATTTATGGATTTATTTCCGAGAAGCCGGAGTTCTGTCCGTGATATTTATCGGTGGGGATCCGTTTATTTCAGGATTCCCTGGGTTGATTCAGATAGTGTGGTGGTTATCATTTCAGTGGGTTTCTGATGATGATGGTGATGTATCCTTCAGTTCCGTTTATTTCGGAACTCCTGAGTTGGATTTATGGTTACTCAGTTCCTCAGATGATTGTGATCAGTTCAGAGACCGTGAATCAGTGTAGTTGATGTTCAGATGACTTGGAGGATGGCACTATGCATTGCATTCATGCATCAGTATCATTTCATTTTGCATTTATCTGCATCTAACTCATGTTTATCCATATGCAGAGGACATTCTTGTTCGAGATCCTGGTTGAGAGACTTCTTTGTTCCAGACATGAGGATCGGTTTGAAAGATGACGTCGTCTACAGTTTCTTCGACCCAGAGATTGGTGTGCTGAAGGATATGATAACATTGATTACACCTGACCATGTGGGGATGTTCCGTGAGACTCATGGTGGTATTCTGAAGGTGGTTTTCAGGCTTACAGATACAGATAGGAGTGCCATCCATACTCTTCTCCAGTTTTATGACCCGGGCTTGAGGTGCTTTGTTTTCCCAGATTACCTGTTGGGGCCTTTGATGGAAGATTATGCCAGTATCCTGGGCCTTCAGATCAGAGACCAGGTTCCATTCTATGTCACTAAGGGGGAATCTGATGCTGCTGAGATTTCTCGTGCTCTTTATTTGAGCCCGGAGGTGACCAAGGGGGGTTTGAAGGAGAAGGGAAAGTTACCTGGTTTTCATCTGAGTTTCTTGGAGGCTAAGGCCAAGGAGCATGCTGTTGTGGGTAATTGGAGGGTTGTTTGTGCTTTGCTTGCTGTGAGCATCTATGGGATCATCATGTTCCCTAATCAGAAGAACTTTGTGGACACTAATGCCATCAGGTTGTTTATACAACGGAATCCTATTCCTACTCTGGTTGGGGATGTCTATTACTCGGTCCATAATCGGAACGAGAAGCGGCGTGGGGGATTGATCAGATGTTGTGCTCAGCTGTTATACAAATGGTTTATGGGGTATTTGCCTTTCAGAGGTGCATTTGTCTTTCTTGATCCTACTGTCAAGTGGTCATTCAGGTTGATGGGTTTGCAAGCCAAGGACATAGCTTGGACTCACAATGGTATGGCTGGACGATATTTCATTTACAGTTGTGGAAGTCTTCCCAATGTGCCTCTTATAGGAGTTCAAGGTTGCATTAATTACAACCCGGTGCTTCTTAGGAGACAGATGGGATTTGCTGTGGAGGGTCCTCCTCTTGGACGAGAGATTCAGGAGTCTTTCTACTTCCCAATTGAGGGCAATCAGCCAAAGTTGAGGCAAGTGTCTGATGAGTGGCGTGACATTCAGAGGAAGGGCAAGGTTCCTTTTGGCAAGGTTAATAGCAGGTATCTTCCGCCATTTGATGATTGGCTTAGGAAGAGGATTGAGCTCACGCATCTACCATTTCCTGGAGGTGATCCTTGGTGTCCTTTGATTGAGGGGCCACGTTCTTCTGCCAGCATGGAAGAGTTCCTTGAGATGAAGAAAGCCAGAGAACAGCTGCAAGCAGAGAAGACTGAATTGGAGATGAGTGTTGCTAGGATTCAGATGGCTAATCAGGAAATCAAAGGGAAAATGGAAGACCAGGATAAGAGACATGCTCTTGTGGTGAAGCGCTTTGAGATAGACACCGCTTACTATGGCAAGGTCAGCCAAGCTTTAGAGTCATCCACGAGAGAGCACGACATCACCAAGGAGAGATTGGCTAGAGCTTCGAAGGTCATTAAAGATGAGAAGAGGGGACAAATCCTTGTGAGGGATCAGAGGGAAGACAGAGTCAGAACCCTTATCGCTGAGTGGGAGGCAAAGCTGAAGATTAAGGAAGCAGAGAACGTGAAGATCATTGCCGAGAGAGATCATTATCTTGCTGAGAGGGATCATTACTTCCGACAGATGAAGATTCACCAGAAGGAGGTGGGGAGATTGCAGCAGGAGAACACCAAGCTTAGGTTCGTCGCGAAGTTTACCAGGATGGTTGATGATGTAGGGCCTTCTGTGGGACCTTCGTCAGTTTAGACCTCTCTTATTTGTGTTGGATTACCGTCAGGCCTGTTGACGGAATTCACTTGCTTGTATTTCCTTTCTGTTTCTGGCGAATTGTATTTTGATTTGTATCAGACTTGATGTATAACTCTTGCACGTATAGTGCACTTTTGGTATACAGTGGTTATTTTCATTCAGTGATTGATCTTCAAGCTTTATTTGCTTTGCCATGCTTCACTCACACAGCACACACATGGTTGGGTGATATCTTTGCTAAATCATATTTCTCTGATCTGTATGGGGAAACCAGATGATTGATATCAGAATATTGCTGTCAAATTATTATCTGTCTCGACGAAACCAGGATCGAAAGACAGAGTGTTCCTCATATGGATAGACATTGCATTCATGCATAATCATAATAACCTGTCTTCTATTTTGCAGGTGTCGGTTTCTAACGTGCTTGATTGTTTCAGGAATCATTGCTCGCGCACGTAGAATCATTCCCTTGCACGCAGCACGTCCACACAGATATCCTACTAGACGCAACACATCCAGGCTGATGGATCTACCCAACGCAGATGTTCTCGAGCTGAAGGAGAAAATGAATGAACTGATCAATGTCATGCAAGGGTTTGCCGTGGGGCAAAAAGCACTTGCTGATAAAGTGGAGAAGCTCGAGCGAGCTTCAGCTGCTAACAGTGGTGTCAATTTAGAGGGTGTCTCCAACCATGGCCTTGGTGGTTCCAGGGATGGAGGAGATATCGGAAAGAAGACAACTGATGGCGTGGTGATCAACAATGGGGGTGGTTTTGGTGTTGCCACAGGCGGTAGACCAGGTCCGATGGGCAATAACCTAAAGGACAGTCTGTTTCCTCCTTTCTTCGGGGCCGAGGAGGATAGAGAGGAAGACAGAGAAGCAGATCAGTTCTCCATGTTGAATGAACAGTTCGGGCAATACGGTATTCAATCGCCAAATAAAGAGATTCAGGTGCTGGTGGAGAAAATCAGGGCTCTTGAAAGCTATGCTACTCCGGAGGTTGTTAGCATGTCGAATATGGGGCTTGTTGAGGGAATTGTGATTCCACAAAAGTTTAAAGCGCCCGCGTTTGACAAGTATAATGGAAGTTCTTGCCCGGAAACTCATCTCCAGGCTTTCGTCCGAAAGATTTCTGCTTATACAATGGACCAAAAGCTTTGGATGTATTTCTTCCAGGACAATTTGTCTGGAGGATCTTTGGAATGGTACACCAAGCTGAGGTCGTCTGATATTAAGCGCTGGCAGGATCTTGGTGATGCATTCTTTAAACAATACCAGTTTAATGCTGATATGGCTCCTAGCCGTACCCAATTGCAGGGTATGTCTCAGAAGCCTAATGAGGGGTTTAAAGAATATGCGCAGAGATGGAGGGAGCTGGCTGCCCGAGTCCAACCTCCGTTGGTAGACCGAGAAATGTCTGATCTATTCATGGGTACCCTGCAGGGGACCTTTGCTGAAAGAATGGTTGGATGCCCGGTTACCAACTTTGCTGATATAGTGGTGGCCGGGGAGAGAATTGAGAGCTGGTTGAAGCTGGGGAAGATACAGGGTAATGCTTCGTCGTCTGGATCGAAGAAGCCCTTTGGGAAAGGTCAGGAAAGAAGTGAAAGTTGGGGCTGCTTTGGAGGCAAATATTAAGAGCATAATGGTAGCCTTGTTGAAAGAGTATGTGTTCGCCTGGTCTTATCAAGATATGCCAGGGTTGGATACCGATATCGTTGTGCACAAGTTACCGTTGAGAGCAGATTGTCCTCTAGTGAAGCAGAAGTTGCACAGAACCAGACCTGAGATGGCCATGAAAATTAAAGAGGAAGTGCAGAAGCAGTTGGATGTTGGTTTCCTCGCTATCACCAATTATCCGCCTTGGGTCGCAAACATTGTGCCGGTGCCGAAGAAGGACGGGAAGGTGAGAATGTGTGTGGACTACCGGGATCTGAACAGAGCTAGTCCGAAGGATGATTTCCCATTACCTCACATCGATGTGTTGGTAGATAATACAGCTCAGTTCTCGGTGTTTTCCTTCATGGATGGCTTTTCTGGCTATAATCAAATCAAAATGTCGCCAGATGATATGGAGAAAACAACGTTCATCACACCATGGGGCACTTTCTGCTATAAGGTGATGTTATTCGGTCTCAAGAACGCCGGTGCTACTTATCAGAGAGCTATGGTGACTTTGTTTCATGATATGATTCATCATGAAATCGAATGCTATGTTGATGACATGATAGCAAAGTCCCAGACAGAAGAGGGGAATTTGGTAGATCTGGCCAAGTTGTTTAACCGGTTGAGACAGTTCAGACTGAGGTTGAATCCGAATAAGTGCACTTTCGGAGTGCGGTCCGGTAAATTGCTGGGGTTTATTGTAAGTGAAAGAGGAATCGAGGTTGATCCTGCTAAAGTAAAAGTAATACGAGAAATGCCTGAACCGAGAACAGAGAAAGAGGTGCGTGGTTTCTTAGGTAGATTGAACTACATTTCACGGTTCATATCTCACCTAACAGCCACGTGTGAACCTATATTCAAGTTGTTAAGAAAAGATCAAACGGTCAGGTGGAATAATGATTGCCAAGCGGCATTTGAAAAGATAAAAGAATATTTGCAGGAGCCTCCGATTCTGATGCCTCCTGTGGAGGGACGACCATTAATTATGTACTTGACGGTCCTCGAGGGGTCTATGGGGTGTGTATTGGGGCAGCATGACGAGTCTGGTCGAAAAGAGCATGCCATATATTACCTTAGCAAAAAGTTTACCGACTGTGAAACAAGATATTCACTGCTCGAGAAAACTTGCTGCGCTTTGGTATGGGCTGCTCGCCGACTGAGACAGTATATGCTGGTTCATACCACTTTGTTGATTTCCAAGATGGATCCAATCAAGTATATTTTTGAAAAGCCAGCATTGACCGGACGGGTTGCAAGGTGGCAGATGATTTTGACTGAATATGATATCCAGTATACCTCTCAGAAGGCGATCAAGGGGAGCGTATTGTCTGATTACCTCGCCCAGCAACCCATTGAGGATTATCAACCGATGAAGTTTGAGTTCCCTGATGAGGACATCATGTTTCTTAAATCGAAAGATTGTGAGGAACCAATCCCGGAGGAGGGGCCTGACCCTGAATCCGAATGGATTCTGATGTTTGATGGGGCCGTTAACGTGAATGGTAGTGGTGTTGGTGCTGTTTTGGTTACGCCGAAAGGATCCCATATTCCTTTTGCTGCCCGGCTAACATTTGAGTGCACCAACCACGTGGCTGAATACGAAGCTTGCATCTTGGGGATTGAAGAGGCGATTGATTTGCGGATCAAGAACCTTGTTATATATGGAGATTCAGCTTTGGTTGTGAACCAGGTTAACGGAAAATGGTATACGCATCAATCTCATTTAGTTCCATACCAGGATTATACGAGGAGATTGTTGACGTTCTTCACCAAGGTGAAATTGCATCATGTGCCGAGAGAAGAGAATCCTTTGGCAGATGCTTTGGCTACTCTGGCTGCCTTGATTAAGGTGCAATGGTGGAATCAGTTCCCAAGTGTTGATGTGGGACGTCTGGATAGACCGGCTTATGTGTTTGCTGTTGACACAGCGCCTGATGATGAGAAGCCGTGGTATTTCGATATCAAGCGCTATCTGGAGACCCAGGAGTATCCTGAGGGAGCATCCAAGAAGGATCGAAAGACTCTGCGGAGGTTGGCCATGGTGTTCTATTTGAACAAGGATGGGGTTTTGTACAAGCGGAATTTCGATTGGGTTTTGCTCAGATGTGTTGATGACAAAGAAGCAAGCCAATTGATGAAAGAGGTTCACGAGGGGTCGTTTGGTACCCATGCCAGTGGGAATGCAATGGTGAAAAAGCTGTTGAGAGTCGGATATTATTGGATGACAATGGAGGTCCAATGTTTCAATTTCGGGCGGAAGTGTCATAAATGCCAGATTTATGCTGATAAGGTGCACGTGCCTCCAAATCCGTTGAGTTTGATGTCATCTCCATGGCCGTTTGCTATGTGGGGCATTGATATGATCGGGAAGATTGAGCCTACGGCTTGGAATGGGCACCGGTTCATATTAGTGGCTATTGATTACTTCACCAAGTGGGTGGAAGCAGCCTCTTATGCAAACGTGACAAAGCAGGTCGTCGCCAGATTTTTGAAAAGAGACATCATTTGCAAATATGGGATTCCCGAGAGAATCATTACTGATAATGGTTCTAATTTGAACAATAAGATGATGGCAGAACTGTGCCGGGAATTCAAGATCGAGCATCATAATTCTTCTCCTTATCGTCCGAAGATGAATGGGGCGGTTGAGGCAGCCAATAAGAACATTAAGAAGATTGTGCAGAAGATGGTCGTGACCTATAAGGATTGGCATGAGATGTTGCCGTTTGCATTGCATGGGTATCGAACCTCAGTGCGTACGTCTACTGGGGCAACGCCTTTCTCGTTGGTATATGGAATGGAAGTCGTGCTACTAGTTGAGGTCCAGATTCCCTCTTTGAGAGTCCTGATGGACGTGAAATTGCAAGAGGCTGAATGGGTAAGGACTCGGTACGAGGAGTTGAGCCTGATTGAGGAAAAGAGGCTGGCGGCCATTTGTCATGGGCAGTTGTACCAGCAACGAATGAAGCGTGCTTTTGACCGAAAGGTACGACCTCAGATATACCATGTGGGCGATATGGTGTTGAAAAGGATCCTTCCTCCTCAAAACGATCGTAGGGGCAAGTGGACACCCAATTATGAAGGTCCATTCGTGGTCAAGAAGGTTTTCTCTGGCATAGCCTTGTTGTTGACGACCATGGATGGTGAGGATTTTCTGTCCCCTGTGAATGCGGACGCAGTTAAAAAATACTTCGTATAAGAGACCCGCTGGACGAAAAGAATAAAATAGTCCAGGCAAAAATGGGCATCCCGGAGAACCGAAAAAAATGAGAAAGGTTCGGGTAAAAATTAGGGATAAAAGGAAAAATTGTACACCCGGCAAGTCGAAAACCCCACAAGGGCGGCTTGGGCAAAAAAGGGTATCCCGGTGGACTGAAAACCCGAAAAGGCGGTCCAGGCAAAAGAGGGATTGAAACGAACAACTGCGTCTGGCATGATCGTTTGTACTTTGGATATGACATGGATAATCCCCGGTAGGGAGCAGTCGAAAACGTCTTGTTCAGAAGGCGGAAAGCACGGAGAGTCTGAGGACATATGGGGTGTAACCGAGTTGGAACTCGATGAGATCGCGGTTTCACATTGCCATTAGGATAGATTTTCCTTTTGTGCGCAATTACCTCTTTTCAGGAATTGCTTCCTTTGTATTGCTCAGTTTTGAGCCACACCTTTTTCAATCAATAAAATGCATATTCAGTCAAATAATTGTGTTTTTGTTTTCATTACCGCTTTGATTGCAAAAACATCCGTTTGTTTTGATAAATAATCTTTGCATTTTGATACATGGAGGTCCCTTACAATGCATGTTTATAAGATTGAAAGCTTGAAATCTTATTCGGAAGTTTGAGTGACCTAAGTGTTGAAATCTTGGCACGCCTGTGGCACGCTTTTATCTAACGATCTCTTTTGCAGGTGCTGTTAGATATTTTCACTCACTTGCAGGTTGTGATGTGAAGCCTTTTTGAAAAAGGATTCCCGTGGAGTCCAATCAGGGACGAAGAATTGAACAGAGAATGATGAAGAGACGACGAGAGAACGTACGACGATCCTTGAGTGTTAATCAAGAAGACTCTTCAAAGTCTGAGGACTGGAAAGTTTGTATGAATCTAGGGAGTGCGATCTCTGTGGAGTACGGAGAAGTCGAGAATACAAGGTGATGAATCAGAAAAGTCCAGATGGGTTTGGGAGCTCTCAAAAGTGGAAAGCTGACAATGTGGTTAGATAGTGAATACCAGGGATCGACGAGTCGACGGGCGTCCTGTGCCAGACTTTCCTTGTTTCCCCAAGTAGAGTTGGGATGGTTACCTCCCCAAGTAGATTCAAGGTCTGTGATTTCCCTAGCAGGGTCGGGATGGCTATCTCCCCAGTAGGTTTGAGATCGGTGTTTCCTCAGCAGCCAGGCCTGAAGGTTGCTATTTCCCCAGCGGAGGTGTCGGTTGGTAGTTGTTTCCCCTGACATGGAGGAGCTTGTTAAGTTCCCCAGCAAGTCAAGGACTGATGTTTTCCCCACAGAATGCGTTGGTGGTTTCTTCCCCAGCGAAGTCCCCAAGTGGATCGGGTTCAGCAGAGGTCATCCCTGACAAGGGTTGCCTATTCCCCAGCAGCAGTGTTATTCCCCAGCAGGGTGGAGATTGGAGTGTTGTCGAGTTCCTCAGCAGAGTGCCTCGAGCCCCCCAGAAGAGTCCCTTGAAGGGGGATACTTTTTATGCATTCATCATTTAGATAAGCATAGCTAATTGCATAGCATTTCCATGATTATGGAACATTACGCTAAAAATCATCATGCATCAGCATTGTGAGCATAAGCTAGTCTCAAGCCGTGGTTACTGTTTGAGAGTTGGCTTCGCCAAAGGGTGAAGATGTTACTCTGAGGAGTTTGGCGTCGTGATTTTGAATCAACAGTATTCCTTAGTAGTGCGATATTGGAGGAAGGATTTCTGTCGGGCGAGATGGAAATGATAATCAAAGAAGTTTTGGGGTTCAAGAAAAGCAAAAAAAAAAAAAGTAAAAAGAAAAAATCCCCAGCTGAGTGCAAATTGTTCGTTTGCTAGGGTTGAATAGAGGATAGCATGCTCATGGCTTGTTATCCCCAGTGTGGGTCGTTGGCACGCGTGCCGGCTCATTTATCACTGTTCCTTATCTCTGCCGATGCTGACAGGCATGACAAGTTTTTCGGGTATTCAGACCGATACGGCATTCAGGCAAGTTTTCCGGTGTTCAGGCCGAGGTGGGTGTTCAGACCAGAGTTTCCGATGTTCAGATCGAAGAAGCTTCCGAAGTTCAGATCGATGCAGCTTGCGGCATTCAGGCCAGTTTTCCGGTGTTCAGGCCGAGGTGGGTGTTCAGACCAGAGTTTCCGATGTTCAGATCGAAGAAGCTTCTGAAGTTCAGATCGATGCAGCTTGCGGCATTCAGGCCAGTTTTCCGGTGTTCAGGCCGAGGTGGGTGTTCAGACCAGAGTTTCCGATGTTCAGATCGAAGAAGCTTCCGAAGTTCATATCGATGCAGCTTGCGGTATTCAGGCCAGTTTTCCGGTGTTCAGGCCGAGGTGGGTGTTCAGACCAAAGTCTCTGATGTTCAGGTCGAAGAAGCTTCCGAAGTTCAAATCGATGCAGCTTGCGGCATTCAGGCCAGTTTTCCGGTGTCCAGACCGAAGTGGTATCCAGACCAAAGTGGTATCCAGACTGAAATGGCATTCAGGCCAGTTTTTCGGGCATTCAGGTCAATCTCTCGGTACTCAGACCGACATTAATAATCTCATATTCCGATGCTCAGTATTCAGACTGATGAGCGGCGTTCAGGCCATGGTGGTTCCTGTGTTACCATTTATTTTGGTATCCAGGTCAATATTTCTTTTCGGTGTTCAGGCCGACGTTCATCGTACCAGACGAATTCTTCTTTAAGGAGTTTGAGCATTATCTTATTTGCAAGGATATGTCATCATCATCATGGTTGCGTCCTCTTCAAAGGTGTCAGAATTCATGCTCAGGTTCCTTGGGATTAGGGTTTTGACCTCTGGTCAACCCTAATCAATGCCATTCTACCAGTCAAGGATCTTTAAGGAGATGAGGTATTTGGTGATGGTGTGGATCACATGATCATTTTGAAGAGCTTATTAGAGCTAGGGGTTCATTTTGGAGCCATTTCATCAAGTGGTTGAGGTTCAAAATCATCTGTGCATGTTCAAGTCATCTATCAACCAGAAAGTCAACAGAAAGTCAACTGAGGGCTAGGAGGTGGAGAAATGAGTTTCAACATCTCATCCATGTTCAAAAGAGGCTTATTCATCATGTCAAATGCATATCTTGAAGAATTTGAGGTCAGATCAAAACTTTCCAAAAATGGAAAGTGACCTATAATTGAAAGTTTCCTAAAAGGGAAAGTTTTTGGTTCAAATTCAACTTGATCTTGCATCATCAAAGAAGCTTCAAATGAAATTTTGTCCAACATGAAAGTTGAAGATCTCTTTCTCCCATTTCCAAAAAGTCCAAGATCTTGAATTTATGATGAATGGTTGAGGAGATATGATCAAATCATTGCCAAGTGTGCTTGAAACTTCAAAAGGGCATAACTTTTGAACCAAAAATCCAAATTGAGTGTCTCTTTTTGCATTTTGCTCCTCATGGCATATATTTTCAAAATCATTCATGGCATTGCATGGAATTTCATCATATAATCATTTGCACATTCATGATCTTTTTGGAGGGAAAATGACAAATTTGAAATTGGTGCATCATGGGAACAAAATACCATTGCCATTGTGTTCATTAGGTGATTTTGAGTGAAAATGGATCATTGCATGTTACTATTCACGTCCAAATTAGGCCATGCACCACATTTTTCCAAATTTGCAAAACACCTCTCATTTCACTAATCATAATTAATTCATGCCTAATTGTGATTTAGATGTAATTAGCACAGCATATAAAAAATAAATCATAACAGAATTGTTCATTATTCACCATTTCTATATCTAAAACTTTTTCCCTCCAAATTTTTCTCTCAATCCAAATTCAAATTTCTTTCACATAACCTTGCTATTTTCTTGCATATTCTTGTTCTGTGACATTGATTTGGTGTAGATCAAGCTCTCAATTGCAGCATTTGGCCAAGATTCGTGTGGTGCAAGCTCAAGAACACAAGTATGGAAGTTCATATTTGAGCAAGATCTAAGCCACTACAAGCTCCAATTTCTTCATAAAGCTTCATAACAGTGAAAGAGGAGTGGATTTGAAGCTTGCTAAGCCTTGAATCGTGCGTTTTCTCAAACTGTTCTTCAAGAGGTAGGTTTTTTTGAACCTCTTAATTCTTCAAATAATGCACATGTTCGTGTAGATCCTTCCATGCTGGTTAATCTGAGCTAAATTTCATGTGATTTGGATGAGAAATGCATGAGATATAGTGAATTAAAGTTTGACATGTCAAAATGTTTTTGATCGATTCTTAAGTTTCATGATGATTTGGCCTTGGTTAATGATTGATTTGTAACCTGCATTGGAAGAGCTTTCAAATGATATAATTATTTTGGAATTCTGGAAAAAATTTGGTTGTTGTTCACTGTTGCTCCGCCGTCTTCGCGAAGAAGATGGTGGAAACCTCCGCGTGCCATACGCGTACCATACGCACCATACGCGTACTATACGCGTACCATACGCTAGGGCTTGTCTGGTTCAGAGCGCCAATTGGTACTGTGCGTGCGCTGGGAACCAATGCATCCTGTGTTCGAATCCGTCTGGTTGCATTTCCATTTCCAATTCATTTTTATTATTACTTCATGTTTTGCAATGTTTATTTCATTTTATACATGATATTCCAAAAATCATATCAAATTGAAAAATGATTCAATTAATTCCAGGTTTTTTGCTACATGTTCATGTGTTTGTCTATTATTTTTTGGTGTTGATTTTAAGATTTTATCATTTCTGGAAAATAAATTGTGTTGAATTGATTGGACATGTATGCTTTTGTGACCTTGCTTCATTCATCTTATTGTGAAATTCTTGATTTTAATCCAAATTGCTTGAAATTTTGCATGATTATTCTTGACATGTTGCTGGATCTATGAGGCTTGATTGTGCATTTTTCTCATTTGCCATTTCTGTTTTATGCACATGTTTGCATGGTGTGACAATTTGTGTCACACAATTGATTATCCAGCTTGTGCAATTTTATTTCCATATCAAATGACTTCTGTTGATTCTGATTTTTTGTATGGTGATCATGTCGGATGTGTTGAGTGTTCATGAATTTTTCCAGAATTATTTGAATCATTTCTGTTTTGATTTGGAATTTTCATTCTCAATGTCCAAATGTATGCTTTGAAATTGTCTTTGACTTCCCTTGCTTATTACATGGACTTGCTAGATGATTTTGTTTTGGTCCTTTTTAGGACATGTTAATATGTGTTTGAAGTTGCATTGTGCTGAATTTCAGCTCCTGTTTTGAATTTCTTCTTCACTTTTGACCCTAGGCTTTGCCCTAGGGATTTGTACTCACATTTGAGTTGTGAATTTCAGGTTCAAGTATGCATCTCCATGATTGATGTTGCTTCTTCATTTGAGCTTGGCCATTTGTTATTGTTTGCTAACATTTGTTTGTTTTGTAGGCTTTGATGATAATTCATTTGAGTGTTTGCCTTATGGCTTACTCATTGTGTATATTGGACTTGTTTGTCTGTTGAGATCTATTGACTGTTGTCTGTTTGTCTGAATGTAAATATTGACTGTTTTAGCTTTTCTTACAGGTACTTTAGCCGCTTTAACTCATTATTTGAGTTGCTTTGCTTGGCTTGTGGTTGGCATACCACTTAGGTAACTTCCTTAACTTCATGTAGTATGGAAGACCTGTCATGTTATTTTGGCAGACACCTGTCTGAAGCCCTCCTTAAAAGGCAATGTTTGTGGTTGTTTATCTTTGTGCCTTGTACATTTAAAGACCTCTTAGTGAAGAGGCATTGGCAGATAAAAGGGATGTGCAATCCATCCCCTGCTACTCAGTTGTGTCATTTATCTGGCTCACACCCTGTGTTGATGCACTTTGAATAAAAACCCAAAATCTTGTTGTGTCAAGTCATGTGGAATAGAGTCCCACATTCTGGACTCCCACACATTCTTTGATTCAAGCTCACCCAGGTCTAGGTTAAGAGCTATGAGGCATAACCCTCATTTCCATTTCATGTGCTCACCCTAACTCTCAATGTTAGGGTTAAGAGCTCAAAACACCCCTTTCCAATTGGCTTGTTTGTCGAGGTTGATTTGACCCCTTGACTAAAGCCTAGCCTTGTATGATCCACTTGTCTGCATATAGTGTGTGTGCTTGCTCTCTTGTGCTTGTGTTTGATTATGTGTTGTTTAAGCTAGCTTGCTCCCTGTGCAAGTTAGGTTAGGATTAGAGACCTCAACATAGGGATCGTATGCATGACAACTTCTAGGCTCGAGTCGTAGTCTCCCTAGTAGCTTATTATCTCCCTAGTCTCTGGTTAGGATAGAAGTTTTTTCCCTATTCAGGGGAACTACGTCGCCCTGATCCTCATACCAGATGAGGTACGTAGGCAGGAGATCGTGTGAGATCTCTCTGGGCGCCCTTTTCCTTTTTGCGTGTGTTTGCTTGACAGTTAATAGGCTCGAGTTCCAGACTCCCTATTAGCTTGTCTGTTTGGTAACCTCTTGTGTGTGAGTGTGGAGTCTGACGTAAGTCCAGCCATTGGCAGTCGGTTTCCTGTTTGTGTTTGTGTGTTAGGAGATGGATATAAGACCAGCAATTGGCATTCCGTATCCTATTTGTGTTTTGTTGTTCGGAGTCGGACGTAAGTCCAGCCATTGGCAGTCTGTTTCCTTTTGTGTATTTCTTCTGACGTCTCAGCGTCTTTGTATTGTGTTTTGTTTCGGCGTGCGTTAGCCGAACTACGGTAGCTCTGATTCTCATTCCAGATGAGATACGTAGGCATAGGATGCGATATCCTAGCAAGCCCGTTCCCCCCTCTTCTTCCATCAGTGTCTTATTCCAGTGTGTGTGCATTCTTTTGAGCAGTTCTTTTAGCAACCTTTCTTCTATTCTTTCTGAGCGTGGATCCCGTCGAGTACGACGGATGTGTAGGGGTGCTAATACCTTCCCTTCGCATAACCGACTCCCGATCCTATCAATCTCTGGTCGTAAGACCATTTCCTTTCCAGGTTTACTTCGAGCGTTTCCTTTCCCTCCTTTGGGATAAATAACGCACGGTGGCGGCTCTGTGTCTTTTTCCCGCCGGTTTTTCGCGTAATGCGACACACGGTCTCAAAGAGTTGCGACTTCTACATAAGTCCAATTAGGATTGCTTAACATAGCGCTAAATTTGTAACACAAAAGGCATAGCATTCTAGTAAGTGAGATTGTAAGTCTCCTCTCTTTCATGGTATTATGTGGAAACTTGGCCTTTTTTTCTTCCTTTGGAAGATGTCTTGGTTCAAGGATCCATGCTTGTGAATAGTGGGTTAATTGTTCTCCAAAGAATGACTTAGACAAAACAAAACAAAAGTAATACTAACTTCTAATCAACTAACAACTAACATTTAATTTCAAGTCATTTACTTTTATGCACTTTAATTTTTAAGTCTTTATTCATTTTCCATTATTCATACCATTTAACTTGTTTACCTTAATGCCATTTTCACTTTGCTCATTTAAGTCTTATCTTGTGATTATATTGTGATTGTATATACTTGCTTGTGTTTGTGGTCTTTTGACCTTAATGTACATAATAAAAACAAAACCCTAAAAGACATTTTGTGTGGACTATTGGTTTGCTCTGAGACATTGGACTTAGAATTAGGCAACACTCCCTATGCAAAAGGACTTGGCCAATGCCAACTTTCAAAAACCAAGTGCTTATGAAGTGAACATTCATCTGATAAAATTATTGAAGATCCATTGGAGTTTATCTACAACATGATCATCTTGAAGCTGTTATTTTGAACCTGTGTCTAATGCATATCTTTGAAGTCATCTAATACATGGGGAATTATGAATAAGATTATGGAGTTGCTAAGCTTGGATGTGACTATCTTTATTTGATTCCTTGCTTTTCATCTTGCTATTTGTGTATTGATGTTGCTTGATTCTAAAGTCTAAGGGAAATTTGGGTTTCTATATGACATTCTTGTCTATTGGATTGCAACCCATTGGTCAGATCTTTTCAACTCTTAACTTTTAATTTTTGCTTAGGATTAGTCTCTTCATATCCTCCCACTTCTTTAATTTTAAATCTCTCTCCCCTTTTAAAAATCTTCTTTGCTTGTGTTTTCTAAACTTAGACTTTATTGCAAATTAGAAACTTTGGCCTTATGCCATTGTATTTTCAAACTCTTTTTCTTAATCCAATTTCTAAATGAACTTAACTATACTTGACTTAAAATTTCAAAAGACAAAAAGAACTAACACTCATTCCAACTCTTTTAGGCCTTTTGTGCCTTTGTTAAACTTAAATTTTGTTAAAAGCAATTCATTCACTTTGAAATTGATACCACAAACTACGAGGTTTTGATCCCTCATTTTTATGTTGGTACATAGGCACAAGTCTGAAGGTCTTGTCAAACACAAAAATATAATTAATGAATTCTTCTCTTATCCCCCACACTCTATTTATTGCAAACATCATTTTATACCAAAAACACATATGCACACAAAAAAGGGCTCCCTAAGAGTACCTATGACACTTTGGGTGCTAACACCTCCCCTATGTGTAACCAACCCCCTTACCTTTAATCTCTGGTATTTTATTAGTTTTGATTTGAAAACTTCTCATCTCTTGGGTTTTATTCGTACTTTTCCCTTTTCCCTTGGAAATAATAAAAGCGCGGTGGCGAATCTGGTTTTATTGACGTCTAGCTTATCCATAGCTTGATGGTCACGAATTTGCCGCTACAAAAATTAAGTGGCGACTCTGCTGGGGAGTAGTCTCCAGTGGGTTTAGCCTACTTTTTGTGTGTATATAATTGTATATTTGATGTATGTATATTTATTTATGTGGTATAATCTGCTTGTTGTGCTTGGTGATTTCTGAGTGGTGAGATAAGTTCTAACCCAAACTTGAGTGCAATTAACATAGAAGGATGGTATAGTCATGTTCGACTTATGTGGAGTAGTCCTTAACAAGTTGGCTTGAGACCCATCTACTCAATGGATACCCTTTTGGAGTTATGAATGTCACACAAGTTATTTGTGGTTAGGCATTACTTTCTCTTATTTGGGGTCCGAGAAGCTGAGGACCATAGAACATTTAACCCCACTTGGCCTATTTAGGAGGTAGTGCGGAGACTGTTCAAGTGTAGACTTGATAACAGTTGTTACGCGATACTACACTCATACGAGTTTCTCTTGAGAATATTATGGGTTGATGAGTCAGTCATCCTAACCTGTAATATCCGATAGATGGAATTAAGACTCTGGGAACTTTTTAAAACATGATCTACAGGTTTTTATCCTTAGTTCACTCCTTTGGGATGGTTTTTAACCCAGACTCCATGCTCGTGACTCACAACAAACCCTTGATTCTTGGTTGATCCAATCAAATCTTGTCAATATCAATGGAACTTGGGTGTTGATAAGGTGTAAACCATAATACACCAAAATGGATAATTGATCTTGACAATGACTTGATTCATCCATTGACCTTTGTTTGTTTGCCTTGTGTGTGATCCCTTATTTGTAATTGTTGCATTCATGCATTCATGCGCATCATAACATTCATCACATGAAAATTTCAAGGAACTGAGGTCTTATTTGCAAATATTTTCAAACCATGGATTGTAGACGAAGGAACACTAAGAAATACAGTTTCAGATGTCCCGATTTAAAAGAGTTAAGGAAGCTATCATATTTTGTATTAAATCCCTTGGACTTTAAGCAACGTCATGGGAAGCTTCTGTCCATCTTGTCTGCTGATGTGGTTGAATGACTTCTGAGTGTGTTGGTTCAGTTTTATGACCCTTTCTACTATTGCTTCACTTTCCCTGATTATCAGCTTGTGCCTACGTTGGAGGAGTATGCCCATCTCTTGGGAATACTTGTTTCTAACAAAGTTCCCTTTAGTGGATTGGAGGAGATTCCCATATCTCATATTATAGCTGAATCTCTTCACTTGAAGAAGTATGATATTGAGGCTCATTGGGTGAAGAAAGGAGGATTATTTGGGTTGACTTCTGAATTCCTCATCAAGGAAGCTACTACCTTTGCTCAAGCTGGTAGTGTGGATGCTTTTGAAGTTATCTTTGTATTGCTCATCTATGGTTTAGCCTTGTTCCCTAACATTGACGGTTTTGTTGATGTTAACGCCATTAGAATTTTCTTGATTTGGAATCCTTTGCCTACTTTGTTGGGTGATATGTACTTCTATTTGCATCTAAGGAATTCTAAGGGTGGTGGGACAATCGTCTGTTACGCTCCTCTTCTGTACAAGTGGTCTATTTTGCACTTGCCTCAGACGCTTGCTTTTGTGGAGAACAAACAATGTCTAAGGTGGTCTCAGAGACTCATGTCTCTCACTAATGATGATATAGTTTAGTATGAATCTTCATTGAGTAGCTTGGATATTATTGATTGTTTTGGTGAGTTCTCTAATGTGCCTCTCATTGGTACACAAGGAGGAATTAACTACAACCCTGCTTTGGCTCTTCATCAGCTTGGGTTCCCCTTGAGAGACAAACCTAATAACACTCAATTAGAAGGTCTTTTCTATCAAGAGGGTAAATATCCCTAACATTTGAAGCAGAAGATTGTACATGCTTGGCGTAATGTGCATAGGAAAGGAAGATCCGAGCTTGGTCCGCGTAATTGTGTAGCTTTGGAGGCTTACACTCTTTGGGTGAAGAAGAGAGCTTTGGAATTGAAGATGCCTTATACTTGTGAGAGACCTATGTCTATGGTTGTGGTTGAGCCGTCAACTCTCCCTAACCAAGATGTAGAGGAGTTGGAAGACGCACTCGCTAAGATGAAGCAAGAGAAGGATATGTGGGAAGAGCGATTCCATGCTTTGAGCAAAAAGCATGAGGATTTACAGCTTGAGTCTAAGGACAAATATGCACTTATTGAGCTTCTTGAAGACCGGGTAACGAAGAGATAGAGAGAGCCAGAGGGTCCATTTTCCTCTAGTATGCCTCAGCCTTCCATCGCTTGGAAGAAGATTATTAATTAGCTAGTCCTTGAGAAGACTCGAATGAAGACTTCTTTTGAGTCCTAGATCCGACGCATCCGAAGGAAGTACGCGCCTGCAGCCAGATCTTCTGATGTTGTTGTTAGGGGTCCTTAGGATGACTAGTCTCCTTTTCTCTTGTATTTTGTATTTTTGGTTTCTAAAATTGTACTCAGTGTAATCCTTCCAATTATATAAATAAAATAGATTTTATGGTCATATCAAATTGTTGCAATTGTTGTTATAAATATATATTTGCAAATAAAATAGTAAGTTCCTTGAAAATAAAAACAATCAAGCATTGCATTTCATGCATCATTTGCATACATGTTTCTCTTTCGCTAGCTGTCTTATTGGTATTTCTTATGTGCTTCAGCCAAGCTGACTCATCGATACAATACCCGCGTCAATCACTCAAGAATAATGGAACATCTAGAGCAAGAGAACAGAGACTTGAAGGATGAGATCGCCCGCCTGACTGCCATGATGGAGTCAGTGTTAGCTGCTCAGAGCCAATCTTCTCCAATGCCCCCAACTCCTCCTCCTCCTCAGAGTACTGTCATTTCAGAGGTTGCTACCTCTACCATTCCTGCTACTGCTGCTCACTTTGCGCCTGCCATGCCTGCCGGATTCCCGTGGGGGATGTCGCCCAACTTTGTGCCCGAAGGGTTTGCGCCTACTTTTGCTTCCATGTCGACATCTAGCCAGGTCATGTCTGTGCCACCACCGGTTGTTCACAATTTACCTCGTGTTGAGGACATCATCTATCATTCTGAGCCGTCTGAGGGTCCCGATGTTTATGAGAAGATGGATGAAATGAAAGACCAATTCCTTGAGTTGCGAAAGGAATTGAAGACCTTGAGGGGTAAAGATCTATTTGGTAAGAGTGCTGCAGAACTTTGCTTAGTTCCAAATGTGAAAATCCCGATGAAGTTCAAAGTCCCTGACTTTGAAAAGTATAAGGGGAATACATGTTCGCTCAGTCATCTCGTCATGTATGCTAGAAAGATGTCGACGCAAACTGATAACGATTAGTTACTGATTCATTACTTTCAAGATAGTCTGAGTGGTGCCGCTCTGAGGTGGCACATGGGTTTGGATAGTGCGAGTGTTTGTACATTCAATGATTTAGGTGAAGCATTCGTGAAGCAGTACAAGTATAATGTAAATATGGCACCAGATAGGGACCAATTAAGATCATTGTTTTAGAAGGATAAGGAGACATTCAAAGAATATGCTCAGCGATGGAGAGAGCTAGCCGCTCAGATCAACCCTCCCTTGGAAGAAAAGGAGATGACCAAGATTTTCCTCAAGACCCTGAGCTCATTTTACTATGAGCAGATGATTGCCAGTGCCCCCAGTGATTTTACTGAAATGGTAAACACAGGGATGAGGCTAGAGGAAGGTGTCAGAGAAGGATGGTTATCTAAGGAGGAAGTTTCGTCCAGCAAGAGGTATGGTAACAGTTTCACTAAGAAGAAAGAGAACGAGACCAATGCATTATCTGTTGGGAGGCAGAGGAGGCCTCATGTAAGAAGAAGTCAACAACCCCTACAACATTATCATTAAGTATCATCTGTGATTCTAGTATTTTCGAACAATCAATCAACACCAATTCAACAACAACGTCAACAACCGCCACCACAATGAACAAACACTTACAACAACAATATCAACAATCATCAACAACCACAAAAATTTGAGAGGAAGAAGGTCTCTTTCGACCCGATTCCTATAACTTATGCTGAATTGTATCCATCATTGGTTCTCAAGAAACTTTTGCAACCAAGAAATCCCCCTCATATCCCTGAACTACTTCCATGATAGTATAAACCAGAACTTCACTGTGCCTTTCACCAAGGAGCTCCCGGTCACGATATTAAGAATTGTTACCCCCTGAAGTATGAAGTCCAAATGCTGGTTAAGAGTGGAATGATGTCCTTTGAGGACCGTGCGCCTAATGTCAAAGCTAATCCACTACCTGCTCATGGTAACCCTTTTGTCAATATGGTAGATGGTTGTCTTGGGGAGTTCGAGGTATTTGATATTCGCTTTATTAGAAGGTCATTGGTGACAATGCACAAGGATATCTATTTGGTAAGCGATTGTGAGCATGACCATGATGGTTGTGCAATTTGCAGTGTCAATCCTAGAGGTTGTATGGTTGTGAAGAGAGACATCCAGAGGTTAATGGATGAAGGTATGATTCAGATTCTCCAGTCCCGTCACGTCAATGACGATGTGAATGTTATTGTTCCAGTATTCAAGACACCAGAGAGGTTGGTAATCCAGTTTGATAGTAGCAGTAGTAACAGTATCAGAAACATATCAGTATCGTCGTTGGTTATACGGTTAGCGGGCTCAGTCCCGTATGCATCCAGTAAGGCTTTCCCATATTAGTATAATGCGACTATGTTAGAGAATGGTCAAGAGGTTCCTTTACCTACAACCAGTTCTGTTGTGAGCATAACTGATGTTACTAAGGTGACTTGTAGTGGTCATGTCTTTGGGCCGGCGTTCCCTAAGAAGGTCGATGATGTATCTGTTAGTAAGAATGTTGAAGTGTCTGCAGTTGATCCAACTAGCGCTCCGAAGTGTCAGTCTGGTGAATCCAGCGGTTTGAAACCTAGTGATGATGATGAGGTACTCCAGTTAATCAAGAAAAGTGAATTCAATATGGTGGAGCAGCTGCTCCAAACCCCCTCTAAGATTTCGGTGTTGTCTCTGCTTATGAATTCTGAAGCGCGCAGAGAAGCACTACAGAAGGTGTTAGAGCAAGCTTATGTGGAGCATGATGTTACGGTGGATCAGTTTGATCATATTGTGGCTAACATGACTTCTTGCAACAATTTGAGCTTCAATGATGAAGAACTTCCCGAGGAAGGTAGAAATCACAACTTAGTGTAGCATATTTCAATGAACTGCAAGGAGGACGTGTTGTCAAATGTATTGGTTGATACCAGCTCTTCTTTGAATGTACTCCTTAAGTCAACTCTTTCTAAATTTTGTATCAAGGAGCTCCGATGAGATATAGTGGCGTGATCGTTAAAGCATTTGACGGTTCTCGCAAAACTGTGATCGGTGAAGTGGACCTTCCTGTAAAGATAGGTCCGAGTGATTTCTAAATTAATTTCCAAGTAATGGATATCCACCCGACCTATGGCTACTTGTTAGGAAGGCCATGGATACATGAGGCTAGAGCCGTTACGTCAACATTGCATCAGAAATTGAAGTTTGTCAAGAATGGTAAGCTTGTTATCGTCGGTGGGGAGAAGGCTTTGTTGGTAAGCCACCTGTCATCTTTCTCTTACGTAGAAGCTGGGGATGAGATTGGAACATCGTTCCAAGCTCTATCTATTGCTGAGGAAAAGAGAGTTGGGGCATCTATGTCCTCATTCAAAGACGCTCAGAAGATTGTGGAAGATGGTAATTCTGATCAGTGGGGCCAGATGGTAGAGGTCGCCGAGAACAAGAGTAAATCTAGTTTGGGATTCCAACGAGGTTCATCTGAGATTAGAGCTGAAGATGTGTAACCCAGTTTCCGTAGCGGAGGGTTCATTCATGGTAATGAACAACACTTAGTTGTTGTAATCGAGGATGATGAAGATGAAGACTACACCAACTTTGTGACGCATGGAAAAGCTTGCAACAATTGGATTGCTGTTGATGTTCCTATTATTGTGCATCGATCTAAGTAATTGCTTTTATTTATTTTTGAAAATCCTTCTTCTATGCCTAAGGGAGACGTGAACATTGTTTGGGCACTTTCAAAATTGATCATCAATAAAATATAATTCTATTCATTCACATCTATGATGTTTATTTTTACTTTTTACTTTTCTGAAAATGGTAATCACAAAAAACATAATTAAAATATAACTTGTCCATCTGCATAATATTTGATCACCAAATCACTTCTTTAAAATCAAAATATCAAATCATTATGCAGGTTGATTTCTAAACCCATTGGATACAACAATCTTTCTCCTTCTCCAAACTTTGAATTCCCTGTGTTTGAGGTCGAGGAAGGAAGTGATGAAGAAGTATCTGATGATTTATCTCGTTTTCTTGAGCACGAAGGAAAAGCCATTCAGCCATTCGAAGAGCAGATTGAGTTAGTCAACTTGGGTTCCGAGGATGATGTGAAGGAAGTTAATATTGGATCTCGACTGTGTCTTGAAGTGAAAAAGGGGTTGATTGATCTTCTACGAGAATATTCAGATGTGTTTGCTTGGTCCTATCAAGACATGTCTGGTTTGGATTCTGAGATTGTGGAGCATAGATTGCCGTTGAAGCCAGAATGCCCGCTAGTCAAGCAGAAGTTGAGAAGAACTCATCCTGATATGACAGTGAAAATCAAAGAAGAAGTGTAAAAGCAGATTGATGTCGGTTTCCTTGTGACTGTCGAATATCCGCAATGGGTGGCCAACATTGTGCTTGTTCCGAAGAAGCATGGAAAAGTCCGTATGTGAGTTGATTATAGAGATTTGAATAAAGCCAGTCCAAAAGATGATTTCACTCTGCCACACATTGATATGTTGGTAGACAATACAGCTAAATTCAAAGTCTTTTCGTTTATGGATGGATTTTCTGGATATAATCAAATCAAGATGGTACCCGAAGATATGGATAAGACCATGTTCATTACACCCTGGGGAGCATACTGTTATAGAGTGATGCCTTTCGGTCTAAAGAATGCTGGTGCAACTTACCAAAGAGCAATGACTACTCTTTTTCATCATATGGTGCATAAAGAGATTGAAGTATATGTTGATGATATGATTGCTAAATCTATTGATGAAGCAGAGCATGTTGAGCATTTATTGAAGCTATTCCAGCGTTTGAGGAAGTATAAACTCCGCTTGAATCCCAATAAGTGTACATTTGGTGTTCGTTCTGGTAAGTTGTTGGCCTTTATTGTCAGCGAGAAGGGTATTGAAGTTGATCCTGCCAAGGTCAAAGCAATACAAGAGATGCCTGCGCCCAAAACTGAGAAGCAAGTCAGAGGTTTTCTCGTCCGCTTGAATTATATCTCAAGATTCATTTCGCACATGACTGCCACATGTGCGCCTATATTCAAGCTTCTCCGGAAAGACCAGTCTTGTGATTGGACCTAAGACTTCCAGAAAGCGTTTGATAGTATCAAAGAATATCTGCTTGAGCCTCTGATTCTATATTCTCCTGTGGAAGGAAGACCGTTAGTCATGTATTTGATTGTGCTTGATGAAAGTATGAGTGGTGTTCTAGGTAAACAAGATGGAACTGGAAAGAAATAATATACAATTTACTACCTCAGTAAGAAATTCACCGATTGTGAGACTCGGTATTCTATGCTAGAGAAGACTTGTTGCACATTGGCTTGGGCTGCTAAGCGTCTGAGCCAGTATATGTTGAATCATACCACTTGGTTGATATCCAAAATGGATCCAATCAAGTATATTTTTGAGAAGCCTGCTTTAACTGGGAGGATTGCCCGTTGGTATATGTTTTTATCCGAGTATGATATTGAATACCGATCTCAGAAAGCAATTAAGGGTAGTGTCTGGGCTGACCATTTGGCTCACCAACCAATTGAAGATTACCAGTCAGTGCAGTACAATTTTTCTGATGAAGAGATTTTGTACCTGAAAATGAAAGATTGTGATGAACCATTGCTTGAAGAAGGGCCAGAACCTGGTTCCCATTGGGGCATGGTATTTGATGGATCTGTTAATCAGTACGGTAATGGCATTGAGGAAGTGATTATTACTCCTCAAGGCACTTATTTTCCGTTTACAGCTAGATTGACTTTCAAATGTACAAATAATATGGCTGAGTATGAAGCTTGCATTATGGGGCTTGAAGAGGCCATTGATCTCAGAGTCAAGTATTTGGACGTCTATGGAGATTCAACTTTGGTTGTGAATCAAATCAAAGGTGAATGGGAGACGAATCAACCCGGTTTGATACCATATAGAGACTATGCGAGGAGGATTTCAACTTTCTTTACAAAGGTTGAGTTTCATCATATCCCTCGAGATGAAAACCGGATGGCAGATGCTCTTGCAACTTTGGCTTCAATGATTATGATGAAGTATTGGAATGAAGTTCCGAATCTGACTGTGATGCATCTTGATAGGCCAACTCATGTATTTGCTGTTGAAGAAGTCCAAGATGAGAAGCCATGGTATTTTGATATTAAATACTTCCTCCAAAGTCAGATTTACCCGCCTGGGGCATCTTTGAAAGATAAGAAGACTTTGAGAAGATTAGCCGGCAACTTCTACCTGAATGGTGATGTATTGTATAAGAGAAACTTCGATATGGTTATGCTCAAATGCGTGGATAGACACGAAGTCCATAAAGATTCATTTGGCACTCATTCCAATGGACATGCTATGGCAAAGAAGATGCTGAGAGTAGGTTACTATTGGCTGACAATGGAATCTGACTGTTGCAAGTTTGTGAAGAAATGCCATAAGTGTCAAATCTATGTAGATAAGATTCATGTTCCTCCGACACTGTTGAACGTCATTTCCTCCCCATGGCCCTTCTCCATGTGGGGAATCGATATGATTGGCATGATTGAGCCCAAAGCGTCGAATGGACATCGTTTTATTTTGGTGGCGATTGACTACTTCGGAAAGTGGGTTGAAGCGACATGGTATGCGAATGTAACTGTAAGACCCCAATTTTGTCCCTAATATCCCTCATAGCATCATAACATTGCATTGCATAGCCTCAAGGATCTTTGAGCATCTTAGTCCCCTTTACCTTTGGGTGGGACTCCTTGTGAGTGGTTTGAGATCACCAAGCATGATTAAATTGTATTATCATTGCTTTTCACATTTTGTTTATTAACCAAAAGCACAAAAATATGTCATTAACATCTTATGTTTGTAGCTTGAGCAATCACAAAGTCTAAAGCTTCTAAGAGATCATTGGTACAAAGACATGGTCAAGAAGAGATGAAAGCAAGCATGGTAATGGTTCCCAAAGCTCTCATCCATCAAATATGCCTTCCTAGTACCTCAATGCATCATTTTGATCAAAGAAAGTCAAAGGGTTTGAGGTCTTGTTCTTCAAGGAAACCCTAATCCATATGTGCACCACAATGCCTTGCTCATGAAGCAACCTCAGCCCATGGTCAAATACAATCAAGGGAAGTTCTTTAACTCTTAATTTCATGCATATTTGAACTTATTTGAGTGTCCTCAATCATCAATTCATCAAGGAATGAGTTGTGGACTTGAAAAGTTGATCAGTCAATTCATCTGACTATTTTGAAATACACTGAGACCTAACGTTTTATGTGTTGGTCAAATGGAGATAGTTACAAAATAAAAAATGTTCTTAAGGACAATATGAACAACTTTCATGTTCATCAAAATTTGATTTGAAGCTTGTAAAACCATCTGCCATTCCAATACATTATAGGTCATTTTGACTGAAACCCTAATTTTGGGTCAACTTCCCAAGGACATAACTCATTCATTTTTTATGATTTTGAGGTGGGATCAAATTCATTGGAAATATTGAGATGTATACTTCAAATGTTATGTTGAACAAAATTTCAAAATCTCAAAGTAAATACATGAGATAATGCAAGACATCATAGGTTCTTTTGGGTCAAAGGCATTAAAAGTCAAAAAAGTCCAACTTCAAGTGCCCATAACTTCTTCATCAAAAATCCAAATGATGCAAAATTTAAGTCCATTTTGATTGTTTTGAAAAGATCTACAACGTTTATGTTGGAGGTGTTTACATTTGAAGCTTGCATCATCAAAACAGAAGGGCTTGGAAGTTGGCCAATTTTAGAAACCTTGCCTTGGCATGTTTTGCACATCACACTTTAAACTCAAAATTCATAAATTTCCACACTTCAAATGAGTTTTTGTCCCACATAACATTTGTTCCTTATACAAAAACCTTTCCAACCATTACCCATATGCCTATGCTTGGATTTTCTAAATGGTATTTTCGAAGAGGTGAATGATTAGGTTCAATTGTGAGATTCATGTTGAAATCTTATTGCACAAGCCAATTCAGAGAAAATTACGCGTCCAAACCCTTGGCATTTGAACTCAGCTTGCATTTGGCATTGCTTTTGGGCCTTGTGCATGATCATGCAAGCCCATGCAAGTGGTATCCAAATTTATGCACACGGATCATTCCACCCTTTCCTTGCCAATTTCTCTATAAATAGAGGCCTCATTCCCTCCATTTTGACACACACATTCAACCTGAAATGCTGCAGAATTCATTCCCCAACCATCACTAAAGAAGCAATTGCATTTTTCTCAAAAAATTTCAGATCTCGAATTCAGCTTCATCTGGTTGTATTCATAGATCTAATGCTTCTAAACCTTCACCATACACTTCATTGAACTTCTGTTTTGATAAAGCAAGCAAGGTTTCAAGCTCAAATACCAGAACTCAAACTTGAACTCCAACTGGTATTTTCTTCGATTCTCCTAATCCATTGACCTATTGGCTGTGATTTTGTGTTGGCTGAAGTCCTCTCAATGGAGGCATCATCTTTATGCTTTTAATTTTTGCAATTCATTGAGTTCATGATGAACACCAGATTTTTCAACTTCTGATTTCTCAAATCATAGAGATCTAGAAGGAAAATGGATGGTATAGAGATGATGTACATCATCTTAGCTTTCTATTGATGTATAGATCGCACGTTTTGGTTGCCTTTTGAAGTTCTGCATTTTGGCCGGAATCTGGAAGCTCACCGGAGAAGACGGTGGCTCCGGTGGCTTCATCATGTCGAGTTTAAATCTGGACCGTTTGATCTTGTTTCCAGATTGAATCGTGTCCTTTGGATCTTATGACTTTCAATAATGTTGTATGCTTCGCTGTTGACTCATGCTTTTCATGCGCGCGTATCTCACATCCGTCTGATCAGCCACGTCAATTAATGAGGCTTGATCAGACGCTTGTGGTTTTTTCCATTTTTTGAATTTCTGATTTAATTTCTTTAATTCCTTTTATTTTCAAAAATCAATATCTTCTTCATTTTTAATCCAAAAATTATGGGATCAATTGCATTATTTCCCAAATAAATTCTAGTTTCTATTTATGATTTTTAATATTTTTGATTTTGTCATTTGATATTTCTTTATGAATTTTCTCTTTTCTGGTTATTTTTAATTCATTTTAAATAGTTTTTGATATTCAAAAAATACAAAAATATTTTCCTAACCTATTTGAATGATGATGGATCTATGAAAAATATTCTCATTAATTTTTGAATTGATTTGAGATTTATTTGAGATTTTAGTTCAATTAGGTTATTTTTATTCATTTTTAATTGATTAAAAATAGTTTCTGACTTTTAAAAATGCTGAAATTTTTTGTCAAACTTTGTTTGACCTTGTTGAACTTAGGATAAATCACTTGGACCTTTCAAGGTTGATTTGAAGTGATTTTGAAGTTTGACCTTTCTTTAATATTTTAATTCAAGTTTATTTTTAATATAAAAAATGCCAAAAATATTTTATTCTTTTCTTGACTTTCAATCTTCATCTCACTTCTGTTTTTGACTGTTTGACCTTGACTTTCAATGTTATTGGTCAATATATGAGGATTGGTACACGATATTCCATTTTATGCATTTATATTTCTTTTATCATTTTGTCATTTCCTTTTCTCTTATCCATCTCCTTCTTCTTCTTCTTCTTTTTCTTTTTGATCAATGAGTTGAAGGTTGATAAGTTAGCATTGATTAGAGAGATTTAACCTTCCTTGATTCAAATCTAATTCATCTTGATCAATTGATCAAGTGAATGGTTTTGCATTAAGGATAGGTTGTCTTTTAAATCATGCAAAAGGCTTAAACCAATACAAGATCAATTCTCTTCTCCTTTTTGGCATGGCAAGTTGTTGGGACTTGGTTCACTAATCAAGACTCCTAACTTGTGTTTGTTGCCTACATTATTATTGACCGGTCTCAGATAATTGGTAAAAATAACCCATTCAAATGTGCTTTTGTGGTTCCAATGGCCACTTCCTTAATCTAATTTTCCATAACCTTTAGCTATTAGGTTTGAGTTATCTTTGTGGTAGATGTAATACTCACTTATATCCTTAGTGATGGACAATGAGTCTTCCATGCTTATTATAGGGTTAACCCCTCACTAGCATGTTGAAGCTATCCTCACATGGTGGATTTGTGGTTTGGTTGAGTTTTCTCCCTTTGATAACAAAAGATCTTAAGGCTTTTGGACCAATCAATTCACCAACTCATTTTGAGATTTTTACCCGAACTACGAGGTTTTGATCCTAATCCTTTTATAAGATGGTACGTAGGCAATGGGTTTATCCATCCAAACAAAAATGTAAATAACTTGTACATTCTCTTCTCATCTCTTCAATCATGTTTGCACAAATAAACTTTCACAAAACAACAACCTTTGCAACAAGTATGAAAAGGGCTCCCTAGGAGTACCTAGGATGTTTTGGGTGCCTAACACCTTCCCATTGCATAACCAACCCCCTTACCCAGATCTCTGTTTCTTTTACTAGTTTTTGTTAAAACTATTAGGTTTTTGTTCGCTTTCTAACCATTCCTTTGGATAAATAAAAGTGCGGTGGCGACTCGACTTGTATGATTTACCTTGGATTTAGTCAATATCTCTAATGGTAACGAATACCCCGCTACAGTAACCAAGCAAGTTGTTGTGAGGTTTATCAAGAATCAGATCATATGTCGTTATGGTGTGCCAAGTAAGATCATTACTGATAATGGTTCGAACTTGAATAACAATATGGTGGAAGCTCTTTACAAAGACTTCAATATCTCTAATGGTAACGAATACCCCACTACAGAAAAGTGGCGACTCTGCTGGGGATCATTTGCCTAGTGGGTTTTGCCTACTTTTCATATTTTGTTGTATTATATTGTTTTGTGACATATTTTTTGTGCAATTTGGGATTACTGTATTGTATGTAATGATTGATTTGCTTGATATTAATTCCTTGTATGCTTGGTGATCTTTGTGAGATGAGTTCTATACCCGAACTCGAGTGCACTTAGGATAGAAGAATGGCGTAGTCTTGTTGACTTGTGTGGAGTTATTCCTTAGCAAGTTGACTTGCAAGTCCATTCACTTGGTGGAGGTCATGTTGGGATCAATAATGTCACACAAGTAAGTTGTGGTTAGACATTACTCTTTCCAATATAGACCTTAGAAGCCAAGGACCTTAGTTTACCAAGCCCATCTTGGCCTATTTTTAGGATGTAGTGCAAAAGTCGTTCAAGTGTAAGATTTGATACGATTGTTACGCAATACTACACTCATAAGAGTCTCTCTTGAGAATATTTTTGGAATACGAGTAGTCGTTTCTCTGATAATATCCAAAAGATGGGATGATGACTATGGGAACCTCTTGTAGAACATGTTTGGCAGGTTTAAACCCTAGTACATTCCCTTTGGGTGGTTCTTAACCAAGACTCCATGCTCGTGACTTGCAACAAACCCTTTATTCATGGTTGATCCGTTCATATATCTTTAATATCAATGGAACTTGGGTGTTGATAAGGTGTAAACCATAATCCACCAAAATGGATGATTGATATTAAGGATGATATGATCCACCCCATGACCTTTGTTTGGTGTGCTTTGCTTGATCCTTGAGTGTGATTGTTGCATTCATGCATCCATGCATCCATTTGCATCCATATCATCAATAATGAAGAGAATTCTCAAGGAACTTAAGGGGTTTATTTGCAAAATTTTCAGACATGGAAAGACAAAGAAGGAATACAAAAAAGTACAACTTCAGACAACCATATTTGAAAGTGTTAAGGAATCTGACATCCTATGTACTAGATCCCTTGGGTTTCAAAGCTCGTTTTGGGAAGCTTCTCCCTCTTCTGACTACTCAGGTGGATGAAGGATTGATGAGTGTATTGGTGCAGTTTTATGATCCCTTGTACCGTTGCTTCACGTTTCCGGACTTTCAGCTTTTGCCTACCCTTGAGGAGTATGCTTATCTTATGGGTATACCTATCTTGGATCAGTTGTCGTTCAGTGGCTTGGAGAATGTTCCTACTTCTCAAGAGATAGCAGACATGTTGCACATAGATGAATCTCTGGTTGGTGCTCATATGACTACCAAAGATGGAATTCAAGGTCTCCCTTCTGAGTTCCTCTTTGCTCAAGCTACTATCTATGGGAAGGCCATGAGTGAGGATGCCTTTGAAGCCATATTTGTACTTCTCATCTATGGGTTAGTGTTGTTCCCCAACATCGACAAGTTTGTGGATGTGAACGCTATTAGGATCTTTTCTACTCTTAATCCCGTTCTGACTCTGTTGGGTGATACCTATTTCTCTTTGCATATGAGGAATGCAAAGGGTGGTGGTGCCATTGTGTGTTGTTTGCCTCTGTTGTATAAGTGGTTTATTTCTCACTTACCTCAGACGGTCGCTTTCAAGGAGAACAAGGGATGTCTACGGTGGTCCACGAGACTTATGTCTCTCACTAATGATGATGTCTCTTGGTACAACCGTGTGTATGATGGTGTGCAGATTATCGACTCTTATGGTGAATTCTCCAATGTACCTCTTCTTGGTACATGTGGTGGGATTAACTACAACCCTATTTTGGCACGTCGTCAGCTTAGGTTCCCCCTAAAGGATAAACCTAATAACATTTTGTTAGAGGGTGTGTTCTTTCAGGAGGGTAAAGATCCCCAAGGTTTGAAAGCTAGGATGGTCCGCGCTTGGTGCAAGATTCATAAGAAAGGAAGGAAGGAGTTGGGCCCTAAGAATTGCATCGCTTTGGAGCCTTACACCGCTTGGGTAAGGAAGAGAGCTTCTAAGTATCTCATGCCTTACGAGTATCCGAGACCTACACCTATGATTTTGGCTGGGCCTTCAACCCTCCCTAATCAAGGAGTAGAGGAGGTGAGAGACGAAGACCTATCACGTGCCTGGATCCGTGAAAGGGAAGAATTGCTTCAGCAGATTAAGGAGAAGGATGCTTTGATTGAGTTCCTCGAGCATCAAGTTATTGATGATCCTAATGATGCATGGACTTCCCTACTTCCTCAGTCTTCCAGGTTTTGGAAGAGGAAGTACGACCGACTCGCCAAGGAAAAAGCAGATATGGAGGCAGCCTACGCGAGAGAGGTGAAGAGGCTTCGTGCATCTTATCTTCCTGTGTCCCGAGCGTTAGATGATTGTTTCTAGGGATCCATAGGATGATTATTTTCCTTTCCTCTTGTACATGATTGACAGTGCTGTACTTTTTTTTTCCTGATATTATTTTATGATATATTTCTATATGCGATAAATGATTCCAAAAATTTGCAAGTAAAACCCTAAAGTTCCTTTGAAAAATAAAAACAAATCATGTGCACCAGCATTGCATGCATCATGTGCATAAGCAGGTTTTGTTTCCGGCCTCTTGTCATATGGTCTAATTATGTGTTCTTCATTTATTTTGAAGATAAGCTGACTCACTGGTACTACACTAGAGCCAACTCTGCAAGACTGATGGATCAACTAGAGCAAGAGAACCGTGAACTCAAAGAAGAAGTGGCCAGACTGAGCGCTTTGATGGAATCGTTCTTGGCTGCCCAGAGCCAGTCTTCTCCGACGCCTTCAACTCCTCCCCAGAGGACAGTTATCTCAGAGATTGTCTCCTCTATTGTGCCTGCAGCCAGTGCACACTTTGCTCCTACAGCCATGCCAACCGGGTTTCCGTGGGGGATGCCTCCTAATTTCATGCCTGAGGGTCCTGCTCCCACTTTTGCTTCTATGCCGGCATCTAGCCCGGTGTCGCATCCGCGAAAAACAACCGGCAGGCTGAAACAAAAGAACACAGAGCCGCCACCGCGTGTTATTTATCCCAAAAGAGGGAAAGGAAACGCTCAGAGTAAACCTGGGAAAAGCAAGGTCTCGCGACCAAAGAGAAAGGGTACGGGAGTCGGTTACGCAAGGGGAAGGTATTAGCATCCCTCACGTCCGCCGTACTCGACGGGATCCACGCTCTAAGAGAAAGAAAAGGTTGCTAAAATAAACATCACACACACACACTGAAGACAACACAGGTGGGGTTAAGAGGAAGAGGGCTCGCTAGGACATCGCGTCCTATGCCTACGTATCTCGTCTGGAACGAGAATCAGAGCTGCCGTAGTTCGGCTCACGCACGCCAAACAAACAAACACGAACACAGGCAAACATGGAGCCTGAATGCCAACCACTGGACTTACATCAGCATCCGAACTAAAACACACACAAAAAGGCAAACGTGGAGCCCGAACGCCAATCACTGGACTTACATCGGCATCCGAACCAAACACACGCACACTGGAACCCGAATGCCACTCGATGGACTTACATCAGCTTCCAAGCACACAACAACCAAACAAGCTAATAGGGAGTCGGGAACTCGAGCCTATAACCGTCCAGCACACACACAAAAAGAAAGAAAAGTGCCCGGAGAGACCTCGCACAGTCTCCTGCCTACGTACCTCATCTGGTATGAGGATCAGGGCGACGTAGTTCCCTTGAAAGGGAAAGAAATTCTATCCATAAACCAAGGGGAGACACACTACTAGGGAGCTGGACTCGAGCCTAGTGTTATCATGCATCATTGCCCTATGTTATGGTTTCTATCTACTTGCACAACAGCAAGCTAATCCTAACCAGGAAAAAACAAGCATGCAAGCATCAATCAAAAAAATAAAGCAAACATTCCACGTAGCACACACTATATCCAGTCAAGTGGGCTCAAACAAAGGGTTCGACTGCCAAGGCAAGTCATCTGTACAAGGGTGGCGTTCGCTCTTAACCCTGACATTGAGAGTCAGGGTGAAGCAGATGAAAGGTAAGTGAAGATGAGACTTCACAGCTCTTATCCCTGGCCAGGGAGAGCTTCAGACAAAGGAGCGTGGGTCCAGAAAGGAGGAACCCTTCTACGCTCAAGACTCTGACTCGACTGTACAAATGTACAAGATCTTGGGTTAATGTCCCAATGCATCAACACAGTGGTGTGAGCAGAGGGACGACTCAACAGAATAGCGGGGGATAGATTGCATATCCCTTGGATTCCGCCAATTGCCTCATAGAGGTCTTTACCTGCTTGGGGACAAAACTAAACAATCACAAACATCGCCTCTTAAGGAGGACTTCAGACAGTTGCCTGGCTAAATAACAAGCCAGGTCTTCCAGACTACATGGAGACAAGAGAGTCTACCTCAACTGGTTTATACAACCAAGCAGCAGCACATCAAGTTCTTAAATAACTGTAAGCAACTTAATGTACCTGAAATCAATCAAGTATCATCAGTACTCAGACAAACCAACAGTAAACAGCAAAAGTCAAACAGTCAATTTGTACAGTCAACACAAGTTAATGCACATAAGTGCAAGCCATGAGCTCAAACTCAAGCATCAAACCCTACAACACAAAACAAGTTAGTTTACAACATCAAACAAAACTCAATTTAATCAGCTTGCAATTTTCTCCTTAAGGCTTTTGCATCTCAACCTGAAAATCCAAACCAAACATGAGAAACTAGACCACTAGGCCAAGCCTAGGGTCCAAAGGAGATGAAAAAATCAAAACAGCAAGTGAAAATTATCCAAAATCACAATCAAACAAATTAAAAGCAAAGCCAATTGGTCCCATGCTCATATCAATCACCATTATCATTTTATGCACAAAATATCACAAAGCATGCTATTTGCAACATCAAAAGACCAAACAGAAAGATCTCAATCAAAAGCATATCAAAACAATTCAATTAATTTCACAAAAATTCAAGTCTAAACAGAACATATCCAATGAATAGCATATCAAATTTCAGCTCAATTGGACAAAAGGAAGTAGGTCAATAAAAATCAAGAAGTTCAGACAATTTCAAACAAACCAACACATGGTATCCAAACAAACATCAACTTCCAAAAATCATAAAACAGTGTCACAACAAGATAAATGAATGGGATCAAAACCACAATGACCTATAATGTGTCTACAATCAATCCACCATATTTCACATTCATCCAATTTAGCACGAGAATTTCACAAACAAAATGCCAACATGTGTCACATGAAGTCACAAAAATGAGCCAACAGAGGAGAAAATTCCAATCAATTAGAAAATGCCATCAAAAATTCCAGAGAAATTCACATGTTATCTCAACATAAATATGATCATTCATGCAAAATTTTGGCTCAATTCAAGGTTCCTAGGCAAGGCAAATAAAATCATGAAGTTCATCAAGCTTGGTGTGACACAAATTGTCACACCTCTATTCAAAAATTCATATCTCATCAACCAGGGATCCAAAAAGTGCAAACCACATATCAAAATCACCACCAAAGAGTCCAGAATAAGCACAAAAAATTTCATCCATTTCTTTGAAAGCATCATCATTTTATGAAAGATATGGCAAAGCATGTGCAAATGTGACACTACCAAGCAAACCCTAGGCATTTTAATTTTTTACACGTGCACAAAAATCATGATTAAATTCTACACATCACAAGGAGCATCATGAAAAAAACCTCACTCAATTTGGATAAAAAATGAATCATCTATGAATTTTTAAAGATCAAGCATCAAAATGAAATGAAATGAAAAAGAAAAATGAAATAATAATCTAATTTCATCTGAAAATGGCATTCTTGTAAATACCAGGAACATGACCAAAACGCGGTCGTTCCACTTAAACGCAGTGGCGCGTTCCTATTGGACAGAGATGGCGCCAAACACATATTCGAATCCAGGCCAGGAAATTTTGGATCAAAACGCGTTCATAACATGTTCTTGGACAAGAACAAACTCAGATTTTTCCAGAAACGCACTTGAACAAATTCTCACCAAAACGCACAAACTATACATCCACGTGTTCGTCTTTCAACATAGATCAAAGATATGGAAAGCATTTATCCTAACTCTAAGCATAGCAACGGGATCGAGCGAAAGAAAATTCACATCCAAACATTCAAATCAATATATCTCTCTCTACACTCAACCAAATGGAAAACCACAAGCATCATGTTAACCTACATTGAAAGATCTTTAAAACGCATATCATAATTCATGCAATGGTGAAATTCGAAAAATCACCTTGTGGAGATTGCAGATCTTGATCTTGATGTTTCTGGCTCCAATTATGCAAAACAGATGTAGTTTGTTGATGAGGAAGGTGAATGGAGAAGCTAGCTTAGCTCGATGATGCTCCAGATGCTTGAATCCTCACTTTGCCATTGATGACCTTGCTTTGGACAGTCCAGTTTCTTGAAGATTTTGGCATGGATTTGGCAAAACAGTTCTTCAACAAGCCTTATAGAAGATGAATCCAAGAAGCACGAGCAAGATTGATGAAGATTTGATGGAGAAATGTTGAAAAAAAGTTGAAGAAGCTTTGAGAGAATTTGAGGTTTTGGAGGGAAATTCAGTTACAAATCTTGGAGAATGAAATGTGGTTAACAATTTCTGTTATGATTAGTGATATATACCATCTCCTAATCCCTTTCCTTAATCATAATTAACAAATCCAAGTGAATTAGTGTTAATGTGATTTTAAGTGAAATCTCCAAAATGACCTTTTCAAATTGGCAATGTAACAGTAAAATAACAGCTCACACAAGTCATATTTGCTATTTGGAGTGTGTTGGAAGTGGTTTCATGTGCATAAGCCTTGTATTTCTCAATTTCACTATCTCACACCAAAAATTCAAAAGAATCCACTTGAAAAATGACTTTTTGCCTTGAGTATTTTTGATGAATTTTGACCATACATCATGAAAGTACATGTGAAATGGGGTTTGCTCAAAAAAAGATCATCCATTTTGGCCATTCCATGTGAAAGTTATGCCACTTTGATTTTAGGCATTTTTGGAAAATGAATGGACCATATCTTGTCAACCATACATGGGAATTTCAAGTTCTTGGACTTTTTGGAAAGGTGAGAGCAAGATCTACAACTTTCATGTTGAACAAAATTTCATTTGAAGCCTTTTTGGACATGTAATTTTGTGGTGAAAAACTTTCCATTTTTGGAAACTTTCATTACAAGTCACTTTCTATTTTTGTCAACTTTTCCCCTGATTTTATTTTCTTCATTCTTGATGTTTGAAATGTCAAATGAAACTTGTTTCAACATGAATGAAGTGTATCCAACTCTTTCCCACCTCCAAATCCATAAAATCAAGCACAGTTGACCACAGTTGACTTTCCTGACTGATAGATGAATTTGGTTGTGCACTGATCAAATTGAGCCTCAAACTTCTGATGAAATGGCTCAATGATGAAACCCTAGCTCCCATAAGCTCAACATGATCATGTGATGATCCCCATATCCATTGTAGACCCCATCTCCTTGCCATGCCCTGATTGGCCCAATGCAGATGATTAGGGTTGACCAAAGGTCAAAACCCTAATCTCAAGGTATCTGATCATGAACTTGAATCTTCTGGATGATAACAAAACCATGATGATGATGATGCATCATTGCAACCAAGATCAAGATCAATCTTCTTGAAGAACATGAAACCCTAATTTGTAACCCAATCCTCAGATAGTTACTGATCAGTCCATTCAATCAATGTAACCCTCACTTGCATCATAACCTCTTATCTTCTGACCAAGACCTAGGAGGATGATTTGCACAATGTAACCACATGATATGCAATTATGTAATGCCTAATGACCTGAAATGCAATGCAATATGTTAAGCTAGTCCCAAGAGAGGAGGGCAAATTTTGAGGTGTTACACCCGGTCCTTGTTGTTCCTCCTCCCGTCGTGCATACCATGCCTAGGGTAGACGACACCATCTATCATTCTGAGCCGTCTGAGGGCCCAGATGTCTATGAGAAGATGGACGCTATGAACGATCAATTTCTCGAGCTTCGCAAGGAATTAAAGACTCTTAGAGGAAAGGATCTCTTCGACAAGTCTGCTGCCGAACTGTGTTTGGTTCCCAACGTGAAGATTCCTGTGAAATTCAAGGTCCCTGACTTTGAAAAATACAAAGGAAATACTTGTCCTCTCATCCACCTGGTCATGTATGCCAGGAAGATGTCTACTCAGACTGATAACGACCAGCTGCTCATCCACTACTTTCAGGACAGTTTGTCCGGTGCTGCTCTGAGATGGTACATGGGGTTAGACAGTGCGAACATCCGATCCTTCAACGACCTTGGCGAGGCTTTCGTCAAGCAATACAAATATAATGTGGATATGGCTCCCGATAGGGATCAGTTGAGGGCCATGTCCCAGAAGGACAAAGAAACATTCAAAGAGTATGCCTAGAGGTGGCGAGAGGTGGCAACACAGATCGTGCCTCCGCTAGAAGAGAAAGAAATGACCAAGATCTTTCTGAAAACCTTGAGTTCATTCTATTATGAGCGGATGATTGCTAGCGCTCCTTCTGACTTCACCAAGATGGTGAATATGGGGATGCGTTTAGGAGAAGAGGTTAGAGAAGGACGTCTAACTAGAGATGAAGGCTCTTCTGCCAAACGTTATGGGGCGTTTGCAAAGAAGAAAGATGGAGAGGCACATGTTGTGACCTCCCAAGTAAAATCTAGAAGACCCTCTGTGAGGAGGAATACTGTGCGTCCCGCTAGTAACCAGCACCAGGTGGCTCATATAGCACCTGTGTTCAGAGACAATCAGCATAGCAACAATCAGCAACCACCTCAGCAATATCAGCAACAACACCGTCCACAACAGCAGGCCTACCAGCCTCGAAACAGTAATCAAACCAACACTAGTTACGAGAGGAAAAAGGTCACTTTTGATCCTATTCTGATGACGTACGTAGAGTTATATCCCTCTTTGATAGAGAGGAAGTTGATTACTCTGAGAGACCCACCGGCTATACCTGCTAACCCCCAGTGGTGGTATAAGCCCGAATTGCATTGTGTATACCATTCTGGTGCTCCCGGCCACGACGTGGAGAATTGCTATCCTTTGAAGACCAAGGTTCAAGACCTTGTGAGGTGTGGCATTCTGTGTTTTGAGGACGTAGGTCCTAACGTGAAGAAGAACCCATTGCCCGAGCATGGGAAATCTGTTAACATGGTCCAGGGCTGCCCTGGCAAATACAAGGTCAAATATGTCAGTCATATCCGACAGTCTCTGGTCAAGTTACACCGTTTGCTGTGTGATTACAGTCACTATGAGCACGACCATGATAAATGCCGAATCTGCCCTGTTAACCGATTGGGTTGTCGCGAGGTGCGTAAAGATCTTCAGGAAATGCTAGATGAAGGAGTTATTGAAATTCTTCAAAATAGGAATGTTAACGAAGATGAGCCTGAGGTCAACGTGATTTCCCCAGTATTCCGGATGCCCGAACCTGTTACCATTAAGTATGATGGTAGCAAGCAGAAGGTTTCTCCTGTTCTTATCATTAAACTCGTCGGTCCTGTGTCGTATTCTTCTGAAAAAGCAATTCCCTTTCGTTACAACGCTGTTGTTGTAGAAGATGGGAAAGAAGTGCCTTTGCCTTCCTCCTCTGTTGTGAATATTGCTGACGTAAGTGGTTTGACCCGCAGCGGTCGTCTATTTTCAGCACCACCGAAGCCCCAGGCTAATGTTGATTTTGTTGAACGCCCGATTGGGAATGCGGTGAATCCTCCGAATCCGGCACTTGCTGTTAATCCCTCCTCTGTACCAAAAGCTCCTACTTCTGTTGGCCCTAGAGGAAATATGAAAGAAGACTGTGATGAGATGCTAAGGCTCATCAAGAAGAGTGAATACAATGTTGTAGACCAGCTTCTACAAACGCCATCCAAGATATTCGTGTTATCATTACTTCTGAATTCAGAACCACATAGAGAGGCTCTGCAGAAAGTTTTGGATGTGGCATATGTAGATCATGATGTCACAATAGATCAATTCGATAGCATTGTTGCAAACATTACCGCTTGTAACAATTTGAGTTTTTGTGACTCTGATCTCCCTGAGGAGGGAAGAGACCACAACTTGGCATTACACATCTCCATGAACTGTAAAGATGACGCCATGTCCAATGTGCTGGTGGACACTGGGTCATCCCTGAACGTATTACCAAAGTCCACTCTTGCAAGATTGTCATATCAAGGGCCTCCCATGAGGCAGATTGGAGTTGTGGTGAAAGCTTTTGATGGGTCGCGTAAAACTGTGATTGGGGAATTTGATCTCCCAATCAAGATTGGACCCAGTGATTTCCAAATTACCTTCCAAGTTATGGACATCCACCCATCATACAGCTGTCTCTTAGGCAGACCATGGATTCACGAGGCTGGCGCCGTGACATCCACCCTACACCAGAAGCTGAAATTTGTGAAGAATAAGAAATTGGTGGTGGTAGGGGGAGAAAAGGCTCTCCTGGTTAGCCACTTGTCTTCTTTCTCGTACATAGATGCTGAGGATGAAGTTGGAACTCCTTTCCAAGCTTTATCTATAGCTAAGCCTGTTGAGAAGAGAACTCCTTCATTTACTTCCTATAGAGATGCGAAGTTGGCCATTGAGTGTGGTGCAATTGCTGGTCTAGGAAAAATGATTGAGTTGAAAGACAACAAGTCCCGGGCTGGCATTGGCTTTTCTTCTGGGGTCTTCAACGCGCAAGGGTTATTCAAGAGTGGAGGTTTCATCCACACTGGTCAGGATGAAGAAGCTGCTGCTGTCTTGGAAGAGGATGCAGAGGATTCGGACAATTTCATCATCCCTGGAGGAATCTGCAACAATTGGGTCGCTGTGGATATTCCTACAGTTATCCACAAGTCAACGTAATGATCACTTTGTTTAAAAACCCTTCTCCCATGCCAAAAGGAGGAGTGATGACATTGTTGGCAACATAAATACAATGATATTTTCATTCAATAAATTCATGTTAAATGTTTATTTTTCCAAATTATTTTCCCTTTTTGCTTTATGCATGAAATTGGTGATCACATAAAACCCTAAAAATAAGAATGAAATCAATCTTTTCATCTGCATAATGATTTGCCTTGTTTGAATTCTAAAGCTTTTCATATCCAAAATCATTATGCAGGTTGATTTCTATACCCATTGAACATAATGACCCAACGCCATCTCCAAATTTTGAATTCCCTGTATTTGAGGCAGAGGAAGATGATGTTGAAGAGATTCCTGATGAGATCACCCGTCTACTTGAGCATGAAGAGAAGATCATTCAGCCGTATCTTGAGAATCTGGAAACAGTCAACTTGGGGTCTGAGGATTGCGTGCGAGAAGTGAAGATTTGGCCATTCCTTGAAGAATCTGTTAAGAAGGGGTTGATTGAATTGCTACGAGAATATGTTGATGTCTTCGCCTGGTCATATGAAGACATGCCAGGTCTAGATACAAATATTGTGCAACATTTCCTGCCTTTAAAGCCCGAGTGCGTGCCTGTGAAGCAGAAGCTTAGAAGAACTCATCCTGATACGGCAGTGAAGATCAAAGAGGAAGTTCAGAAGCAAATTGATGCAGGGTTTCTGGTGACTTCTACATATCCTCAATGGGTGGCCAATATTGTGCCCGTGCCTAAGAAAGATGGAAAAGTACGAATGTGTGTGGACTATAGAGACTTGAATAAAGCTAGTCCAAAAGAGATTTCCCTCTACCACATATTGATATGTTGGTAAACAATACAGATAAATTCAATGTCTTCTCATTTATGGACGAATTTTCCGGATATAACCAGATTAAAATGGCACCCGAGGATATGGAGAAGACAAAATTCATCACACCTTGGGGAACATTCTGTTATCGAGTGATGCCCTTCGGTTTGAAGAACGCCGGAGCCACGTACCAACGAGCTATGACTACCTTGTTTCATGATATGATGCACAAGGAGATTGAGGTATATGTTGATGATATGATTGCAAAGTCAAGAACGGAAGTTGAACATGTGGAACACTTGTTAAAGCTTTTCCAACGTTTGAGAAAGTATAAGCTTCGTCTGAATCCCAATAAGTGTACATTTGGAGTCCGTTCTGGCAAGTTATTGGGTTTTATCGTCAGTGAAAGAGGTATTGAGGTTGATCCTGCAAAGGTCAAAGCAATACAAGAGATGCCTGCGCCCAAAACTGAGAAGCAAGTCCGAGGTTTTCTTGGCCGCTTGAATTACATTTCCAGATTCATATCCCACATGACTGCCACATGTGCACCGATATTCAAGCTCCTCCGGAAAGATCAGTCTCATGATTGGACCGAGGATTTCCAGAAAGCCTTTGACAGTATTAAAGAGTATCTATCTGAGCCTTCGATTATGTCCCCACCTGTGGAAGGAAGACCCTTGATCATGTACCTGACTGTTCTTGAAGATTCAATGGGTTGTGTCCTTGGTCAGCAAGATGAATCAGAGAAGAAAGAGTATGCTATATACTACTTGAGTAAGAAGTTCACTAATTGCGAGTCTCGATATTCAATGCTTGAGAAGACATGCTGTGCTCTGGCTTGGGCAGCTAAGCGCTTACGCCAGTATATGATAAATCATACGACTTGGTTGATATCCAGAATGGATCCAATCAAGTATATCTTCGAGAAGCCTGCTTTAACAGGGAGAATTGCCCGTTGGCAAATGTTGTTATCTGAGTATGATATTGAGTATCGAGCTCAGAAGGCTATTAAAGGTAGTATCTTGGCTGACCACTTGGCACATCAGCCGATCGAGGATTATCAGTCCGTTCAGTATGACTTCCCAGATGAGGAGATTTTGTATCTGAAGATGAAAGATTGTGATGAGCCTACACTCGATGAAGGGCCAGAACATGGTTCCCGATGGAGTATGGTGTTTGATGGCGCAGTAAACCAGTATGGAAATGGTATTGGGGCAGTAATCATTACTCCTCAGGACACACATATTCCTTTTACAGCAAGGCTAACTTTCAAATGCACGAATAATATGGATGAATATGAGGCCTGTATTATGGGATTGGAGGAATGCATTGATCTAAGGATCAAGCATCTTGATGCTTATGGTGATTCGGCCCTCGTTGTTAATCAGATTAAGGGTGAATGGGAGACGAATCAGCCTAGCCTCATTCCGTATAGGGATTATGCGAGGAGGATTTCAACGTTCTTTACTGAGGTTGACTTCCATCATATTCCTCGAGATGAGAATCGCATGGCAGTTGCTCTTGCTATGCTAGCTTCAATGATCGTGGTTAAATATTGGAATGAAGTTTCCAATATCACTATGATGCGCCTGGACAGACCAGCTCATGTATTTGCGGTTGAAGAAGTAAAAGATGATAAGCCATGGTATTATGACATTAAATGTTTCCTTCAAAACCAGGTTTACCCGCCTGGGGCATCTGCGAAAGGTAGGAAGACTTTGAGGAGATTGTCAGGCAGTTTCTACCTCAATGGCGAAGTGCTTTACAAGAGAAATTTTGACATGGTTCTGCTCAGATGCGTGGATAGACACGAAGCAGACCTGATGATGACTGAAGTTCATGAAGGTTCATTTGGTACTCATTCCAATGGACATGCCATGGCTAGAAAGTGTCGCATCACGCGAAAAACCGGCGGGAAACAAGACACAACAGAGCCGCCACCGTGCGTTATTTATCCCAAAAGAGGGAAAGGAAACGCTCAGAGTAAACCTGGGAAAAGACATGGTCTCGCGACCAAAGAGAATGGGTTCGGGAGTCGGTTATGCGAAGGGAAGGTATTAGCACCCCTACGCATCCGTCGTACTCGACGGGATCCACGCACAATAGAAAGGAAAATGGTTGCTAAAACACTGCTCAAATAAACATCTACACAGGCTGAAAGAGACACAAGAAAACAGACTGAAACTGACTCGGCAGGATATCGTATCCTGGGCCTACTTAGTCTATCAGGCATAGACATCAGAGTCGAAGTAGTTCGGACTGGGGAAACGACACATGCTCGCTAGGATATCGCATCCTATGCATACGTATCTCCTTGGACGAAGGAGAATCAGAGCATTCGTAGCTCGGCTGACACGCACACAAACAAACACAAGCAAAGGCAAACGTGGAGCCTGACTGCCAATCACTGGACTTACATCAGCATCCGAACCAAACACACGCACACTGGAACCTAACTGCCACTTGATGGACTTACATCAGCTTCCAAGCACACAACAAGACAAAACAAAGACACAGGCGCCCGGAGAGATCAGCTCATCTCCTGCCTACGTACCTCATCTGGTATGAGGATCAGGGAGACGTAGTTCCCCTACGGAGGGATACAGGACTAGCCTAACCAGATAACAGAGGGAGACACAACTAGGGAGACTACGACTCGAGCCTAGATGTTATCATGCAAATCATCCCTAAGTTAAGGTTTCTAGCTAACTTGCACAGGAAGCAAGCCTATCCTAATCATGACTTGCACAGGAAGCAAGCCACACACACACTTAACTTGCACAGGAAGCAAGCCAAGCAAAACCTAACTTGCACAGGAAGCAAGTCTAAACTAAACCTAACTTGCACAGGAAGCAAGTCAAACAAACATACAAGCACAGGTAGCACACACTATATACAAACAAGGGCTCACACAAGGGTTAGGTTTTAGTCGAGGGGTCATATCAACCTCAACAAACAAACCTCTGGAACTGGGTAGATGTTGCTCTTAACCTTGACATTGAGAGCCAAGGTGAAGCCGATGAAAGGTGAGTGAAGATGAGACTTCACAGCTCTTATCCCTGGCCTGGGAGAGCTTAAGACAAGAATGTGTGGGTTCAGAAAGTGGGAACCCTTCTACACATTTGAAATTGACTCAACTGTACAATTGTACAAGATCTTGGGTTTGTATCTGCAATGCATCAACACAATGGTGTGAGCAAAGCAGATGACACACAGAATAGTAGGGGATAGGTTGCTTATCCCTTGGGTTCTGCCAATTGCCTCTTCACTTAGGAGGTCTTTGACTCTATGCAAGGACAAATTGTAAACAAACACAAACATCGCCTCTTAAGGAGGACTTCAGACAGTTGCCTGGCCAAGTAACAGGCCAGGTCTTCCAGACTACATGAAGATTAGAAGTATACCTCAATGCAAATTGCTTATACAAGCAAAGCAAAGCAAAAGTTCACAAGGAACTGAGCAACTAAAAGCACCTGAAATAGTCAAGCAGACATTAGTATACAACCTCAAACAAAGCAAAAGGAAACAGAAGTCAACAGTCAGTCAGAAGCAAATGAATGTGCAAGGCACAAGCCTTAAGGCATGTGAGCCAAGCCACCTACAAAACTAACAAGTTAGACAATGATATTTAAGCAAGCTCAATCAGAAAGAATTGGTCTCATTGGTCATTTGTTGGTCAACCTGAAAAGATAAGCTCAAAGGTGAGTAACAGGACCACTAGGACAAGCCTAGGGTCAAAAAGGAATGAAAAAGTCAAAACAGCAAAGGGCAAGCATCCAAAATCATGTTCAAACAATCAAGAATCAATACCAATTGGGTTCACATTCATATCAATCATCATCATCATTTCATGAACAATTTAGGTCAAAGTGTTGCAAACAGAAGCTCATAGAAGTCAACAGCAAGACTTAACTCAAAAGCAATCTTAAACATTTCCAAAAAATCACCAAATAAATCATGGTCAATCACAACCCACAGCATGGTAAGCATGTCAAATTTCATCTCATTTGGACAAGTGGAAGGCAGTCAATGAAAATCAGAAAGTCTAAGCAATTTTGAACATGCTCAAAGAAGTCAACCAAACATGCATCAACTTAGAAAAATCATAAGTCAGAGATGGTGTATGATAAATGAATGGGACCAAAACCATGGCAAAGATGAGTATGTCTAGTTATCTCATATAAAATTTCATGTCCATCTAATAAAGTATGAGAATTTCACAAATGAAATGGGAACAAGTGTCACACAAGGTCAACATTTTGGTCAAACAGGGGAGAAAATCTCAAACAATTAGGAAATTCCACAAATAATTCCAAGAAAATTCACATGTAAACTAGATATACAAGAGTAGGTTCATGCAAAAATTCAAACCAATTTGAGTTCAAGAAGCATGGTAATAAAAATCATGAAGTTGGACATCAATGGTGTGACACAAATTGTCACACCCTAATTCAAAAAATCATAACTCACAAACCAGCAATGATAAATTCACAAACTCTACACCAAAATCACCATGAATGTGTCTAGTTTAAGCACAAAAAATTTGGGAGCCATTGGATAAAGTATCACCATTTCACAAATGTTTTGGCAAAGTGTACAAAATATGCATACATGTCAAAAACCCTAATGCCATTAAAAATTCGACCATGCAAAAATCCTGGAAAAATCATGATAAAATACTAGACATCCAGCAGAACACAATGCAAAAATTTCCATGAATTTTGGATCAAAAATGATTGAATTATGAATTTTGTAAGTTGTGTAACCAAAGTGAAATAAATATTGAAAAATAATATGAATTAATGGATATTTAAACACGGAGTGGCATTTCAGTAATTACTTGAAAAATTTAATGAAACGGTGCGTGTTGTAAATCCTGCGTGGCAATTGGTGATAGGGCATGGCGATAGCACAGTGTTCAGCAGCATGCAGATACGTGAGAAAAACCAAAAAAACTGGAAATAATTTAGGGTTTGGTTACAGCAACAGTGCTCATCGTGTTCATCAAAGGGGATGAACAAATTTCCCAGAATCATGAATTAAGCACATCATTCAACTCAGCAAGCATCGTACATCAACATTCCAAACTCCATTTTCGTTAAATCACGCTAAACAAGAAGAATCGAATAAAAACTCATTTCATCATCAAACCTTAAAACAGCATAACTCCACAAATACTCAACCATTTTTATGGATCCAAAGCTCAATGGAATCAGCGAAACAAGGCCTACCTAAAGCATGGCATGGTTTTAAGAAATGAGAGCATCGATTTCTTACCAAAAATGAAGTGCAGTAGTGATTCTGACGTTCTTTGGTCGTGGAAGCTCAAAACAGCTGGCCCTTAACACTCCAGATGATGAATGGGAGAAGAATTTTGGCTTGAAATGGCTTGGTTGGGATGCAAACAACTTCTGCCATTGATGATACCTTGGAAAAACAGTCGGGCAAAAACTCCTCACAGTTGTGGAAATGAAGTTGCAATGAGTCCAAAATGATGCTTGGATGATGAAACAAACAAAGCTTGCTCGGGTTATTTGGAGTTTTTTGGCAGATTTTGGAAAAATGCCAAAATGAAGTTTGAGAGAATGAGTGAAGTTTTTGTGTTTGGAGGCTGCAACTAGGGTTTTCTTCAGCAAGAAAATGATGATTATATATGTTGTTTAATGGTACAAAGCAAGCTTCATGAAAATATGGAAAGGAGTTGGTAAAAGTGTACTTTCTTTCCAATTTTCAAGCAACTAGGTGATGGCTATGTGTACTGCATAAAAATGGGCTTGCAACAAGTCATAAACCACATTTCAGAACATGTTTGGATGGTAGGAATGGTTGGAAATGATTAATTTAAAACTTCACTTTTTCACCTTACTTAAAATTAATTCAAGTAGGTTCAAAAATGCCATTTTGATTGGTAATGTTTTGGTGAATGAAAGTTACATTTTTGGAAAGAGGGGATCAAATGTGACTTGTTGCAAAAAACCCCACCCAATTTGGCCAAATGGTTTGAGAGATATGGCCTTTTGAAGTTCAAGAATTTTTGAAAATGAATTGATCATAACTTGCCAACCATACATGGGAATTGAGTGTTCTTGGACTTTTTGGAAATGGGAGAACAAGATCTTCAACTTTCATGTTGGGCAAAAATTCATTTGAAGCTTGTATCATGATGTAAGTTTGAGGATCAAGACTTTCCATTTTGGGCAGGTTTTAATTACAGGTCCAGTTTCCATTTTTGGAAATTTCTGATCTGGCTTCAAATTCTTCCATGATGGTGTTTGCCATGATATATGAGGCCTATTGGACATGAATGAGACTTCTCAAACTAATTTCCATCATCAAATCACTGATTAAATGGACAGTTGACCAACAGTTGACTTTTAGGGTTTCTAACTGATCGTGCATTGACTGATGACTTCTGAACATCCAATCCTTGACCAAAACACTTCAAATGGATCCCCAAGTCATGTGAACATGTTGGACCAACCCTAGGGCCTTGGCTCCTTGAGAATTGTGCTTGCTTGCTTGACTGACTGATCTCCTGACCAGTTTGACCTAATTTCTTGATTGGCTTGCACTTGAGGTAAATGGGACAATGCAATGCTATGCAGTGGACCATGTTATGCTATGACCTAACATGAGGATGTATGTACAATGATGGGTGCAAATTTGAGGTGTTACAGAAAGATGTTGAGAGCAGACTACTATTGGGTGACAATGGAGTCTGGCTGTTGCAAGTACGTGAAAAAATGCCACAAGTGTCAGATTTATGCGGATAAGATTCATATTCCCCCGACACTTCTGAATGTGATTTCATCACCATGGCCTTTCTCCATGTGGGGAATTGATATGATTGGCATGATAGAGCCGAAAGCGTCCAACGGACATAGATTTATTCTCGTAGCAATTAATTACTTCACCAAGTGGGTTGAAGCGGCATCATATGCAAATGTGACCAGGCAGGTAGTTGTGAAGTTTATCAAGAATCAACTCATATGCCGATATGGTGTGCCAGATAAGATCATTACTGATAATGGATCTAACTTGAACAATAAGATGATGAAAGAACTGTATAGTGAGTTCAAGATAGCACATCATAATTCTTCTCCTTACAGACCCAAGATGAATGGGGCTGTTGAAGCTGCTAATAAGAATATTAAGAAAATTATCCAGAAGATGGTTGTTACGTACAAAGATTGGCATGAGATGCTGCCATTTGCTTTACATGGATATCGTACATCTGTCCGTACTTCAACAGGGGCAACCCCTTTCTCTCTTGTTAATGGCATGGAGGCTGTGCTCCCAATAGAGGTGGAGATCCCGTCAATGAGAGTCTTGATGGAGGCCAAGTTGACCGATGCTGAATGGGTTCAGAGTCGTTATGACCATCTGAATTTAATTGAAGAGAAGAGATTGACTACCATGTGCCATGGTCAGTTATATTAGCAGAGAATGAAGAAAGTTTTTGATAAGAAGGTCAAGCCTCGTGTGTTCCGAGAAGGTGACCTTGTGCTCAAGAAAGTCTTGTCTTTCGCGCCCGATTCCAGGGGCAAGTGGACTCCAAACTATGAAGGTACATATGTTGTTAAGAGAGCCTTTTCAGGCGGTGCCTTGATACTTATAACTATGGATGGGAAGGATTTCACTCGTCCTGTGAATTCAGATGCAGTCAAGAAATACTTCGCCTAAAAATAAAAATAGAATAGCTCGCTAAGTTGAAAACCCGAAAGGGCGGCTTAGGCAAAAATGAGCGTCTCGGTGGATTGAAAACCCGAAAGGGCGGTCCAGGAAAAACTTAGAGACATGAAAAATGATGAATATTTATATCCCGCTAGGTTGAGTACCTCATCCTGGGGCAATCTAGGCAAAAATTAGGGATTTGGCAAGTAACTGCATCCTGACAAGACTTTGTTCTACAATTATCATCCGTCAGAGATTCTCGTTCATTCGTCATCAACCAAAGCTTCGAATACATCGAATTCAGAATTGGTGGAGAAACGGTCATTATGTTCAATGTAGCCATTTTCCAATATATATCACCAATTTCAAACTTGTAAAGATCTATGGAGTCTTGCCATTTGCAGACTATCATTCCATCAAATAAATTTGAGCCTTTATCCAATTATTTGCACTCTTATTTATTTCTATTCAACAAATGTCTTGCATGTTTTAGTTGAGAAAATATCATTGTTTTAAATAAATAAATTTTCTTCATAAATTGTTTTAAAACAAAGTGAACATTCACAAAGACAAAAGGATACTTAAGAGATCCTCAGTGCTCTCTCAAGGGTGGCATGATCTCCAACAGGGAAAGACATTTATTCATATCCCCGACATGGTTGTATCCTTTTCCTCCAGAACATTGTTGTGGTTTGTCCCACCGAGTGGAGTGCTTGTTGAGGTTATTTACCTCTCTTCCCATTAGTAGAGCAGTTGTTTCTTTCCTCCTCAGCAGATGTGTCCTTTCTGGAAGATTTGATTCTTGGTGGTTGGCCCCCAGAATCCTTTTATCCCTCGGATAGATTCCCCTATAGAGTGGTTTGTGTGGCAGATTCCATTTGTGCATTAAACTCCTTGCCCCAGCCGAGACTAATGATTCATCCCTTGCAGAGATATTATTGTCTCTGATCCCCGGCAGACTGGATACTCTCTGGTGATCCTGGCTTTCTCTCCTGAGATGTAGTACCGGGTGGTTGATTCCTGGGCCTGTTTGTGTTAGATATATCTGTTTGTCAGCATTCATCATACATAAACCATGCATATACATGCATAATTATAACATTCAGATATTCATGTTGCATTCTTTGCCATATATCGTTGTTTGTTGTCTCCTGCTATTTTGTGATACATGTCTCCCCTAGCAGAGGTGCGTGTCTGATCTCTCCATATAGAGTCAGCTCCATAGGCAGAAAGCGTCTATCCTTTTTTCCATATTCCCCACCGAGCTATATCCTCGTGGATGGTGGTTGTTTTTGTTTCCCCCCAACACATATATTGGGATGAGTTTCCCTATTGAGTTATATCCTCATTAGGACAAGTCTTGATTCAGTTTGCCTTTTTGGTTTGATCCTAAATTGGCCCCTCGAAGCTGTTTCCTTTGTTTCCCCGCGGTATAAATGAATAATTGCTCAGTAATTAGTAATTCATTCAACTTATCCTCGGCGGAGTCTGTGGTTTTCTACCCTGATACCGGTAGTTGTAAACCCTATTTTCTCCCCTTTGCAGAGTTAACCTTTGGTTCATCATAATCGATGACGGTTACTTTTCCGTGGTTTCCTACCCAGTAGCCGGTATGTGTAATCCCCTCCTTGGTGGTTATCTTCATCCAATATTCAATGTTGATATTCCCTCTTTTGCCTGGATGATTGCCCTGTTTACGCAATTCATCCCCAGCGAGTCATCTTTCATCTACCCTGTTGTTGTTGGTAACGATTGTTTCTCTCTTGAATTGGTCATCATTATATACCTCATTTCGGTATCCCGATGCCTTTTTCTTTTCGGTTGATTTATCCTTTATTAACCCAGTAACCGGTTGTGGATAATCTTCCATGCGAGTATATTATCTACGTTCTGACGGTAATAGATAATATATCTCATGCACTCTTTGGTCGAAGCCTTTTGTTCTTCCCCAGTTGAGTAAGATTCGTTTCCCCTTTGCGGAGTCGAGTGTCCATCCTATAATCGAGTTTGCTTTTAGCCCTCTTTTGGAGGATGAGTGTCTTGGGAGTATTCCCCAATTCACGCCTTGGTTGGTCACCTATTATATGCCCAATAACCGGCATCCCTGGTGTTCCTCCCTTTCTGCTCCCTATTATGACTTTTGTCCCTTGTGGAGTCATATTTCTCTGAGTTGAAATATACCTTTTAGGACTTCCTCAAATGATTCGGAGTTTTGATATCTCTCACCCTTATACCGGTCTTAGATGTTCATTCCTTCTCGAGCATGTTGTAGCTCTGACCCTTATGTCGGCGTTCAGATCACATGTCTCATTGAGCTTGTTGCCCAGTAACCGGTAACACCTCATCTCGCTGCTCCCCCAAGAGACTCTTTTTTTAGACATCCCCAGCGAGGTCTCTTAGTGGATTGTTTTCGTCCGGATTTTTATCCGAAGTATCCGTTGTGGATAGTTTTGCTATATTGGTATATTCCCCAATACGGGCGTCCTCGAGTCAGCTCGAGTCTTTCCATTGATTTATTCCCTTTGGAATTCTGCTTCCCAAATTTTGAGTCGTGCCCTGCTCGCGCATTTCTTTCTTATCCCCATAAGAGTCCCCAGGTTTTTGATCCATGGGATGTATTACTCATGTGGATTGTCAGTGTCTCCTGTTTGTCTTTACTCCTTTGTGGACACATATCCCCACAGAGTGTTATCCTTTTACATATATACATTTGCATCATGAGGTCTCTTAGGGACCAAAAGTTGTCTCTTTGTTATTATTTAAGCCCATTCTACCTCGTCGAGATGAAGATTTTAACCTTCCCTTCTCCGGCTAGAATGACCTTAAATAGGAGCATCTGTAAGACCCCAATTTTGTCCCTAAGATCCCTCATAGCATCATAACATTTCATTGCATAGCCTCAAGGATCTTTGAGCATCTTAGTCCCCTTTACCTTTGGGTGGGACTCCTTGTGAGTGGTTTGAGATCACCAAGCATGCTTGAATTGTATTATCATTGCTTTTCACATTCTGCTTATTAACCAAAAGCACAAAAATATGTCACTAACATCTTGTGTTTGTAGCTTGAGCAATCACAAAGTCCAAAGCTTCTAAGAGATCATTGGTACAAAGACATGGTCAAGAAGAGATGAAAGCAAGCATGGTAATGGTTACCAAAGCTCTCATCCATCAAATATGCCTTCCTAGTACCTCAATGCATCATTTTGATCAAAGCAAGTCAAAGGGTTTGAGGTCTTGTTCTTCAAGGAAACCCTAATCCATCTGTGCACCACAATGCCTTGCTCATGAAGCAACCTCAGCCCATGGTCAAATACAATAAAGGGAAGTTCTTTAACTCTTCATTTCATGCATATTTGAACTTATTTTAGTGTCCTCAATCATCAATTCATCAAGGAATGAGTTGTGGACTTGAAAAGTTGATCAGTCAATTCATCTGACTATTTTGAAATACACTGAGACCTGACTTTTTATGTGTTAGTCAAATGTAGATGGTTCCAAAAGCAAAACTGTTCTTAAGGACAATATGAACAACTTTCATGTTCATCAAAATTTGATTTGAATCTTGGAAAACCATCTTCCATTCCAATACATTATAGGTCATTTTGACTAAAACCCTAATTTTGGGTCAACTTCCCAAGGACATAACTCATTCATTTTTTATGATTTTGAGGTGGGATCAAATTAATTGGAAATATTAAGATGTCTACTTAAAATGTTATGTTGAACAAAATTTCAAAATCTCAAAGGAAATACATGTGATAATGCAAGACATCATAGGTCCTTTTGGGTCAAAGGCATTAAAAGTAAAAAAAGTCCAACTTCAAGTGCCCATAACTTCTTCATCAAAAATCCAAATGATGCAAAATTTAAGTCCATTTTGATTTTTTTGAAAGTATATACAACTTTGATGTTGGAGGTTTTTTAATTTGAAGCTTGCATCATCAAAACAGAAGGGCTTGGAAGTTGGCCAATTTTAGAAACCTTGCCTTGGCATGTTTTGCACATCACACTTTAAACTCAAAATTCATAAATTTCCACACTTCAAATGAGTTTTTGTCCGACATAACATTTGTTCCTTATACAAAAACCTTTCCAACCATTACCCATATGCCTATGCTTGGATTTTCTAAATGGTATTTTCGAAGAGGTGAATGATTAGGTTCAATTGTGGGATTCATGTTGAAATCTTGTTGCACAAGCCAATTCAGAGCAAATTACACATCCAAACCCTTGCCATTTGAACTCAGCTTGCATTTGGCATTGCTTTTGGGCCTTGTGCATGATCATGCAAGCCCATGCAAGTGGTATCCAAATTTATGCACACGGATCATTCCACCCTTTCCTTGCCAATTTCTCTATAAATAGAGGCTTCATTCCCTCCATTTTGACACACACATTCAACCTGAAATGCTGCAGAATTCATTCCCCAACCATCACTAAAGAAGCAATTGCATTTTTCTCAAAAAATTTCAGATCTCGAATTCAGCTTCATCTGGTTGTATTCATAGATCTAATGCTTCTAAACCTTCACCATACACTTCATTGAACTTCTGTTTTGATAAAGCAAGCAAGGTTTCAAGCTCAAATCACCAGAACTCAAACTTGAACTCCAACTGGTATTTTCTTCGATTCTCCTAATCCATTGACCTATTGGCTGTGATTTTGTGTTGGCTGAAGCTCTCTCAATGGAGGCATCATGTTTATGCTTTTAATTTTTGCAATTCATTGAGTTCATAATGAACACCAGATTTTTCAACTTCTGATTTCTCAAATCATAGAGATCTAGAAGGAAAATGGATGGTATAGAGATGATGTACATCATCTTAGCTTTCTATTGATGTATAGATCGCACGTTTTGGTTGCCTTTTGAAGTTCTGCATTTTGGCCGGAATCTGGAAGCTCACCGGAGAAGACGGTGGCTCCGGTGGCTTCATCATGTCCAGTTTAAATCTGGACCGTTTGATCTTGTTTCCAGATTGAATTGTGTCCTTTGGATCTTATGACTTTCAATAATGTTGTATGCTTCGTTGTTGACTCATGCCTTTCATGCGTGCGCATCTCACATCCGTCTGATCAGCCACGTCAATTAATGAGGCTTGATCAGACGCTTGTGGTTTTTTCCATTTTTTGAATTTCTGATTTAATTTCTTTAATTCCTTTTATTTTCAAAAATCAATATCTTCTTCATTTTTAATCCAAAAATTATGGGACCAATTGCATTATTTCCCAAATAAATTCTAGTTTCTATTTATGATTTTTAATATTTTTTATTTTATCATTTGATATTTTTTTATGAATTTTCTCTTTTCTGGTTATTTTTAATTCATTTTAAATAGTTTTTGATATTCAAAAAATACAAAAATATTTTCCTAACCTATTTGAATGATGATGGATCTATGAAAAATATTCTCATTAATTTTTGAATTGATTTGAGATTTATTTGAGATTTTAGTTCAATTAGGTTATTTTTATTCATTTTTAATTGATTAAAAATAGTTTCTGACTTTTAAAAATGCTGAAATTTTTTGTCAAACTTTGTTTGACCTTGTTGAACTTAGGATAAATCACTTGGACCTTTCAAGGTTGATTTGAAGTGATTTTGAAGTTTGACCTTTCTTTAATATTTTAATTCAAGTTTATTTTTAATATAAAAAATGCCAAAAATATTTTATTCTTTTCTTGACTTTCAATCTTCATCTCACTTCTGGTTTTGATTGTTTGACCTTGACTTTCAATGTTATCGGTCAACATATGAGGATTGGTACATGATGTTCCATTTTATGCATTTATATTTCTTTTATCATTTTGTCATTTCTTTTTCTCTTATCCATCTCCTTCTTCTTCTTCTTCTTCTTTTTCTTTTTGATCAATGAGTTGAAGGTTGATAAGTTAGCATTGATTAGAGAGATTTAACCTTCCTTGATTCAAATCTAATTCATCTTGATCAATTGATCAAGTGAATGGTTTTGCATTAAGGATAGGTTGTCTTTTAAATCATGCAAAAGGCTTAAACCAATACAAGATCAATTCTCTTCTCCTTTTTGGCATGGCAAGTTATTGGGACTTGGTTCACTAATCAAGACTCCTAACTTGTGTTTGTTGCCTACATTATTATTGACCGGCCTCAGATAGTTGTGACTTCTACATAAGTCCAATTACGATTGCTTAACATAGCGCTAAATTTGCCTTATGGCATACTAACTACTAACACTAACTATTGACAATTAACATTTACTTTATGCAATTTACTTTATGCAATTTACTTTAATGCAATTTACTATTCTTGCACATATTATTCATTTGCTTTTCTCTTTGCTCACTTGAGCACATGTTTATGTTAATGCCATTTGCCTTTTGCTCACTTGAGCACATAATTGTGTATATATTATTGTGCTTGTGTTTTGTTTTGATTGTTGTGGACTAAAATGCAAAGAAATGGACTTAGTTTCTAGGACTTTCCCTATGCAAAGAAATGGAGAATTGGACTTAGTTTCTAGGACCTTCCTTATGCAAAATTGGAGTGAAAAGATCTTAATGTTGAAGATGGATTAGAAGGACCATATCCCTAAACTCTCTCTTGTCCATTTTTGTTTTACTTCATGGAACTTTTGATGTGTGTGCTTTTGTGCTAGGAGTTCCCATTTGAGCTTAATTGGTGGACCATTGCCATGTTCATCTAAGTGGAAGATACAAGATACATTGAGGATCTCTTGTGAGATTTGTTTGATTGCTTTTGCTTAGTGGTTGCTTATTCCAAAGGATGGGAGCTACTTGGATCATCAATATGATCTCAAGAGAGGAACTCCTTGTGTGGTTCATTTCTTTTCCTTTACCTTCTTGCTTTGCTTAGGACTTAGCCATTCTTCTTCTTCTCTCCACTCTAACCCAAGGCAAAATCTTTTTGTGAAAACATTCAACTATTGTTTTCAAACATTAGAAACCTAAGCCTTATGCTTTTGATTTTCAACTTTCTTTTCATAATACTTATTTTGAAATGAAATTTTAAGTCAACTTTGACCATTTTGTATATACTTCTAATTGGTAAAAATAACCCATTCAAATGTGCTTTTATGGTTCCAATGGCCACTTCCTTAATCTAATTTTCCATAACCTTTAGCTATTAGGTTTGAGTTATCTTTGTGGTAGATGTAATACTCACATATATCCTTAGTGATGGACAATGAGTCTTCCATGCTTATTATAGAGTTAACCCCTCACTAGCATGTTGAAGCTATCCTCACATGGTGGATTTGTGGTTTGATTGAGTTTTCTCCCTTTGATAACAAAAGATCTTAGGGCTTTTGGACCAATCAATTCACCAACTCATTTTGAGATTTTTACCCGAACTACGAGGTTTTGATCCTAATCTTTTTATAAGATGGTACGTAGGCAATGGGTTTATCCATCGAAACAAAAATGTAAATAACTTGTACATTCTCTTCTCATCTCTTCAATCATGTTTGCACAAATAAACTTTCACAAAACAACAACCTTTGCAACAAGTATGAAAAGGGCTCCCTAGGAGTACCTAGGATGTTTTGGGTGCCTAACACCTTCCCATTGCATAACCAACCCCCTTACCCAGATCTCTGTTTCTTTTACTAGTTTTTGTTAAAACTATTAGGTTTTTGTTCGCTTTCTAACCATTCCTTTGGATAAATAGAAGTGCGGTGGCGACTCGACTTGTATGATTTACCTTGGATTTAGTCAATATCTCTAATGGTAACGAATACCCCGCTACAGTAACCAAGCAAGTTGTTGTGAGGTTTATCAAGAATCATATCATATGTCGTTATGGTGTGCCAAGTAAGATCATTACTGATAATGGTTCGAACTTGAATAACAATATGGTGGAAGCTCTTTACAAAGACTTCAAGATTGCACACCATAATTCTTCTCCCTACAGACCTAAGATGAATGAGGTCGTTGAAGCTGCAAACAAGAACATCAAGAAGATCATTCAGAAGATAGTTGTAACGTATAAGGATTGACATGAGATGCTCCCATTTGCTTTGCACAGGTATCGTACATCCATCTGCACTTCAATAGGGGCAACCCTTTTATCTCTTGTTTATGGTATGGAAGCTATGCTCCTAGTAGAGGTTGAGCTCATGGAAGCCAAGTTGACCGAGGATGAATGGTGTCAGACCAGGTTTGACCATCTGAACTTGATAGAAGAGAAGAGATTGACTGCCATGTGCCATGGTCAGTTGTATCACCAGAGAATGAAGAAAGCTTTTGATAAGAAGGTTAGACCTCATGTGTTCAGAGAAGGTGACCTTGTGCTCAAGAAGATTCTATCTTTCAAACCAGATTCTAGGGGCAAATGGACTCCTAATTATGAAGGCCCATATGTTGTCAAGAGAGCCTTTTCAGGCGGTGATTTGATTCTTACAACTATGGATGGTGAAGAGTTCACTCGTCCTGTGAATGCATATGCAGTCAAGAAATACTTCGCCTAAAAACAAAAGAACAACTCGCTAAGTTGAAAACCCAAAAGGGCGACTTAGGCAAAAATGAGTGCCTCGGTGGATTGAAAACCCGAAAGGGCGATCCAGGCAAAAGTTAGATACATAAAATAGAAAGAGTTATCCTGATAAATTGAGTACCCCACCTTGGGGAAATTTATGCCAAAATTAGGGATTATGGCAAGTAATTGCATCCTGCTGATCTTCAGTTTTGAAGACTTTCTCGAGCACAACGGTCAAGTCTGATTCATCATCTCCAATAGAGTGGACAAAAGCACAGTGGATATTAAAAGTTGGTAGAAGGATTAGTGATCATTGTATTCAATGTAGCCCTTTTCCGTGTAAATTACCCCTACAAATACTACATATTAAACAATTTTTTTTTTGTAAAACCCCACTTCATTGTTTCTATTCTTTTTATCAAACCTACCATCTCCACTTTCTTCTTTCAAAATAAATGTGATACACCACTGCATTCACTTTGTTGGAGTTTGTGAAGAAAACAAGAAAAGCTAAAGGAATCCAATATTGTAGTACAAGAAAAGCTGTGCCGGGTAGGAGTAAAAAGATGCAATTGTACAAGTTGTTATCAATCATTGGCGTAAAGACTAGTTAAGTAGTTAACTAAAGTCAAGAAGATTCTATTCTAGGATGAGATTATTAGCCACAATTGCAGAGAGTGAGTGATTGTGTTCTCCTTCATAAGTAACTACCAACATAGATGGATCATCCAAAGCCCTTTCTACATGTTTGCGTGCTGGACATCCTTTAACACTGCTGCACTTGTAATAACCCCTGTAATAGTAGTAATATAACTTATCATTCATTACTATTCAATTCAAAATCAACTCAATTCATTGACACTGCATAATAATATGAGTTTTTCCAAATTTTACAGTCCTAAAATTGCAAGTAGAAGAAGTTGATAGTCTCTTTTAGTTCGAGATCTCTCGTTTAAATCACTTCACACATACATACCTCGTATTTGAGCGACTCTATACTCGTATCATCCAACCTTGATCTTCTAAACATACAACTCAGCTAAAAATAATTGATCCTTAAAGTAAGATGAACTCGATTAAAATTACAAGGTTGCTTAGTAATAATAATTACCTTGGATAAGGTGATCCTTTAATTGGTTTTTGACCATACTTTCTCCAAGAATAATCATCCGTTGGAATATCAGCCATCTTCAAGCTTATTGCAGCTACTCTCACCACTCTTCTCAACCTCATTTTTCTACAATAATAATCCAATATTAACAAATTAACTCAAAAAGAAGAACAACAAAACGAATTTTGAAGATAGCCATATACCTCTTCTTTGAACAATGACAGTTTCTACCACACTTGCCAGAACCAAAATTATCAGAGCCACACTTTCTCTTCAACGAACACGAAGAAACACAAGGCTTTCCCAACGAAGAAAAAACAGCATCACCAGTGAGAGAAGACATGAATGAATTAGCAGAAGAGTATGAGAAATCAATAATCCTGTTCTTCTCAACCGCTTCACTTGTGGGGACAAGAGGAGGAATCTGCTGCAGCGGAGTAGCTCGGTAGACTATAGTTTCAGAAGGTAAAGGCGCTCTTCTGAAACGAGCGTGACCGGTTCTTGTTCGGTTTCGACTCAGAAGGGAAATAACATTCTTAAACTTCGAAACAGCTACGTCAGCAATGGTTTCTACTGATTCCATGGAACTAGGCTTTGCGTTTGAAGAACATGATTGTGGTGGTGATAGTAACTTTATGAGCTTTTCTATGGTTTGTAAACCAGAAGCAGCTTCTTCAACTGCATCATTCTCTTGGAATTTGTTTGTTAAAGTGTGGTTACTGTAGTATTCCATCATGAGTTGAACGGTCATAGTACTAGTTAGAAAGGAGAAGAAAAAGAGAGATGAGAAGTAAATAAAGGGCGTTGATAAAGAGGATGGGTCATAGGGTACTTTTGGTCAAATGATTCCAAAGAAGAAAGAATAATGTGATAGTGGAAGGTTTGGTCCACTATGTGACTGTAGTGTCACGCTAGATTTCTCTCATATCTCTTATACTTCATTTATTGAATATTGAAAATAATAAAAATAATATTAAATAAAGGATAAAATTAAAAAAAATATATTAGAGATTGAAATAATGAATTATTTATTTTAAGATAGGTTTGAAATAGGTCATTTATGGTAGGACGGAGGGGTAATATGTTACTGTTCAAAGGAAGTTAAGATTGTAATATTAAAAAAGAGAAAAAGTAAATTTAGGTACTAGTACATATTTAAGGACAGACAGACTTTTAGGTACTAGTACATATTTAAGGACAGACAGATACTTAACAAACGTCTCCAACTATGGGTTCAAATCATGAGAGCCAGTTACTACAAGTATACACTCCAAGCTATGATGCCTCGATAATTTCAAAGCAATCTCTTCTAGCACTTTGCTAGAAAAAGCAACCTCCAACTATCAATTTGTATTTACATTTTAAAATTCTGATGTGTTTTTAAATGAACACAAGTTAATTTTTTATAACAAAATATTTAGTTTAAAAATGAAATTTAGAAGGTTTGGATTTATATCATAATTGATTATGTCATGATTATAATTGATTATGACCTAACAAAAATAGAAGATTTTTATTGGATCTAAAACATAAATAATCAAAAGACTTCCATAATCAATTATTAAGTGAGTTTACCTCACAATCGATTATAGGCCGAATTTCATTGAATAAAATCGAAAATCATTTATATTTTGATTAAAGATATTTTGACCCATTTTTAAAAAGAAGTTTTGAAAAGAGATGAAATTTGAAAAAGAGGTTTTGAAAAGAGATAGAAATTTGAAAAGAGATGAAATTTAAAAAAAAGGTTTTAGTGTGTGTATTTCTTTAGGAGAATTTATCGTGACACCCCCTCAGTTTGACTTTGCACCCCCATATCTCTATGCAATTATCATTTTAATCATGTAAAAGTTTTAAAAGACATTTCATAAAAGCATAGTTAGATTTTGAATTTTTTCAAAACCTCTAACGATTTTTCATACAAACTAACAAACATTTACAATTTATGTACAGTAAATATAAGTTTTTATCGTATTTTTTAATGTACACTAGACTTTTCATGCATTTTTATCGCATTTATGAAAATATCCGATAAAAATGCATATATTTTTATGGATTTATGGAAATATCCAATAAAAAATGCATACATTTTTCTAGATTTTTTGAAAAATCCAGTAAAAATGCATACATTTATCAGTGGTTTTAGAAATATCTGATAAAAATGTGTCATACCCCAAATTTGTCCGGGCATTTTAAAACTATCATACATTTGATTTTACTTTATTTTATATCATCTGCATAGCATAACATGCATTTCATCATGCATAATGCCTAAAATGTCGATCAAAATAAATTTACGGATCTACAGACAAACCAATTGAATTGATTCTCGAGTTTGCATAAAATTAGTAGGCGAAAAACTTAAAGATTGAGCTTGTAGACGCCAGTTTTATTAATCTATAATTCGCGTAGTTTAGTCTAACGTGCTTGTTTTATTTTTTTCAACTCCTTTTTCTGTCGCATTTTGACCAGCTTGAGCCTTATCAACCGAGCATTTTTACTTCAAAATTTGATCAAAACCTATTTGTTCTCTAGAAGTTAATTTCAGGATGATCATTTTAGTACATTCATTTTAATTTTTCGAGCATTTGTGCATGCATTTTTTTATTCATTTTGAGTCTTTTTATTTTTATTCTTTTGTCAAACTATTCATAAAAATTAATTAGAATTATCTAAATTTTAATTTTAATTTTATTGTGTTTATTTAGAAAGGTGTGAATTTTATTTGTTTAAATTGATTTAAGTTGATTTTAATTTCATAAAGCATCTAGAATGGGCATTGTGGGCGTTTTAAATTGATCAACAATTTGTGTTTATTTGTTTTCATCCTGGCCGTTGAATTTATGTTGATCAATGGTCCATACACTACTATCCTTGTCTAATTCCCTCATCCAATCAAAACCAAGAAAATAATTGAAATAATAAAAAAAATGGAAAGGATCACGCACATTTTGATAGCTTGCAAAATTTATTGGGTTCCCTCTCTCCCTCTCAACGCGTCATGTGTGAAGAGGAATATTAAAGAAAAAATAGTTTTTCCTTCTCCAAGGAGAAGCTTCCATGCGCACCACATGGAGGGCCTCTCCCTCATTGGTTGTTGATGAAAGAATGACCTCTCTTCATCCAATAACAAAAGGGACATGCATCGCATAACAGAAAAAAGGGGAAGGCGCATTTAAAGGGAGAGCTAACTATCCACATGGATTTTTACACATAACCAATAACCTTCAGTGAAAAAATCACAACACTTCAATAATAGTGCACTGCATGATCTCCTTCCTCTTTCCATCTCTTCACTCTTCTACTCCCAAAATATCTCTCACATAAACCTCTATTTTTTTAAAACTAAAACAAACAAACCAAGAGAAAAAAATACTCTTCTCTTACGTTGATTTTGATTCCTCTGCATTATCAAATAATTTTTTCTCTCTTCCCTACTGTAAACCCTTCCTTCTTATGAAATTATATGTTCATGTAGCCCACTTTACAAGTTTGTAACTTCTTCCTTAAGCCATCATTTTTCATGCTCAAAGGATGTACTTGTAGATGACGTTCCATACTTCAACTTTGTAGAAATAATGAATTAAAGATCTCAAAAGGATTTGAAGATATGAAGTGATGAAGATGGGATCTCAAAGTCGTAAAATTGTTCAACACTTGGAAAATTTTCCAAGTGTTTAGCAGTTAAGATTATCAAAGTTGATGACAAATTATCTCCATGATCCAAGCTGAATCTCTTCAATTGTCTAACATGAAAGTTGTAGAGGATGGGAAAATATTCCCAAAGAGCCTATTGGCATGAATTTATCACGCTTGAGCTAGGAGTTTCAAAGAAGGAAATTCACCATGTTAGGCCAAATTGAAAGTCCATTTTCATGTTCAAACCAAAGCCACACCTCAAGATCTTGCTTTGCAGCCTATGATACTTCTAAATCTCAGCATAATGAGTGTTTTACACAAACCATTGATGCATTACACAAGGGCTTGAACTATTATCCAAATAACATACTATTCATGGATCATTTTGCCATAAAGCTTCATTGTCATTTTCATAAAGATCATTTTTCTCAACCAATTTTGCTTGGAGCTTTTGTAAATAGATCTTGCTTTGATCTTACTCTATCTAAACATCAAAAGCAAAATCACTTTTGTACTTTTAACCATTTTTATAGATTTAATCCAAAGTCCACCAAACAATACCAATAACCACTGCACTAAATCTGAATTCATTTACTATAAAAGGAGGCCTCATTGCGGTTCTCCAACACACAAAAAACATCTACCTTCAAGCAAGAAAGAACATTGAATCATTCTTGCACTCTTTCCATATTTTCACTCAAGGAAGCTAGAGGGATCATTATTTCTCATCTGGAAGTGCTTTTTAAGGTGCAACTGACACACTCCGTTAGGTAAAAATCTCATTTTGAACTCCTTCATAAAAGCATCATTTTCACCCATTCTTGTTACCATTATGTTTGTTTTTAACATGAACTCCCTTATAAAAAGCTCATTTATTTTGTTTTTTAATTTTTAATTTTTATATTAAAAAATCCAAAAAAAACTTTATTATTTATTCCTTTTTATTTTTTCATTTAAGTATGCTTTGATTCAATTTTCCCCATGATTAATTTGCTTCCATTTTGATCCATATATGTTGAACAACTTGATTATACTTGGACTTAGACTTAATGATAACTTGTTTATTTGATTTGTGCTTGAAGTACATGGATGTTTATGGTTGATGACTTGCTTTGAAACCATAATGTTGAACCTTAGAGGCATGAACCCAAATGACTTCACCCTTGTATGAGTTGAACTTTTGTCATAAAATGGTACTTTGATGTACTTTAAACTTGCTCCTAAACATTGCTTTAGTCTTGATTCATGACATAGTTGTTTAAGGTTTAACATGCTTATATGCTCCTTATAGGTCCACTTTTAAAATTCTTCGACCATTGCTTTACATGTCTTGTGATTGATATCATGATATATCTTGTTTGATGTTTTGACTTGATGAACTTTGCAAGATTATTCTTGAGGCATTTTTTCTTGCATGCTTGTATGATCCATGTGTTATGAACTATTTTCTATGCCATGCCTTTTGCTCTATTCTTTATTGATGGCCTTGATTGGTGTCTTAAGATGTTTAAGCTTGATACATGGTAGTGATTTTGTTCATATATTTGCTTAATGCATATTGTTAATCCATGATATTTCTTTCATGATACTTGTGCTTATGTTTCAATCCAAGGAAAATAGATTATAATTGACTTATTGTCATTTTCATATTCATTGTGTGTGTTTGTAGCTTCCTTTATGCACCCTGTGCCCTTTATCCCCTTCTAAACCCTAGCCCAATCTTAGGATTTTTCAAACTTGAACTTATTTCATAAAAAAAACCTTGACTTTAGGTCATTGAATTTTCAAACTTTATTTCTTCATAAATGCTTAAAAAACACTTTAAGAATATCAAACTCTTTAGATAAGACTAAAAACACAAATGGCATTCAAAACTTTTGCCACTTGGCTTTTTAATTTAAAACCCTTTCTTAAAAGAGACTAGACATGAATCATATTTATAGTTGAGATATAAATCTCCCACACCATAGTAATGATTGAAATTGATGTTGATTTTTTCCACATGAAGGAGTTAGTGGCATACTTGTAGATTCTATATCCAAGTTGGAGCCCTTCCTTCATAATGATGCAAAGATCAATTTTCTCATATTTGTGGTGGTTTAGATGAGTACTCTCCTTAAGATGACAACTTTTCTCTTCTTCTAAAATCAACTAAACAAACCCTTTTATTATTTGTACCGCGAACTACGGGATTTTGATCCTTCATTGGTACGTATGCAGACTTTATGTCTTTTCAAATCAAAAAGCAATAAAACCCACTTCTCTTCTCATCTCCCTAATCTTTAGCAAACAAAAACAACCAACCATGAATATCTTAAGAGGTTCCTATATGATACAATAGATGATTAGGGTGTTAGTACCTTCCTTTTTCATAACAAAACCCTGAACCTTCAATCTCTTTATTGCATTGTTTCACATTGCATATTTATGGGTTATTTGATATTTTCCCCTTCCCTTTGATGAATTAAAGTTCGGTGGTGACATTTCATTTTTGAGAGTCAAGTTAACCTAATAGCTTGATCTCCGATTCTCATCACAACAGAAATGGCGACTTCACCGGGGATATCCCTAAGAGGGTAAAACCTATCTTGTATATATTTGTGTTATTATATTGTTTTCTATTGTTTGGGTTTCTTTTGGTGATTCGTATGTGGTGAGATATGTACTAGCCAATGGAAGTCGAGAAAGCTTGGGTGGAGTAATCCCGAACAAGCTGACTTGAGAATCCCCCAATCAGTGGAAGCTCCTTTGAGGGTAGTCTTTGTTAAACGAGTAATCGTGAAAGCATTTCTACTTTCAACCTAGGAGCCTGAGAAACTGAGGAATTTAATATCGCTTTATCCCACTCGGCCTTTTAACACGTAGTGCGATGGATATGAAGGTGTAAACCTGAAATAGTTGATACGTGATGCTACACTAGGACGAGGTTCTCTTGAGAATATTATTGATTCCCGAGTAATTGGTGTGCTAGTAATATCCAAAAGATGGATCAATGACTTTGGGAACCTTCTTAGAACCTTGTTCTACAGGTACAAAAACCTTAGTACATATCTTTTGGGATGGTTGAACCTATGACTCCATGCTCGTCACGTCAAACCTTTGAACCTCATATGTTTGTGTTCTTAATTGTGCATCCATACATTGATGCTTTCATTCATTATTTTTAACCAAGTTTTCAAGGAATTTAGAAACACTTGTTGCAAACATCACATGAACTTTTTTACCATGGATTTTGGAAGAAGAAGAACTCATAAGTACACTTTCAAGAGTCCTAAGCTAGAAGATCTAAGAGAACTAAGGGATTTGGTTGTTGATTCAATAGGTTTCAAGGATAGATGTGAGAGACTTTTGTCACTGTTGAAGACCAACATGACATATGGAATTCTTGCTTGTCATACCCCAAAAATTACCCATCATTTTTCCTAAAAAAAAAAAAAAAAAAAAAACGAAAAAAAAAAAAAAAAAAAAAAAAAAAAAAAAAAAAAAAAAAAAAAAAAAAAAAAAAAAAAAGAAAAAAAAAAGAGAAATTTTTTTTTAATTAATTAATTAATTAAATAATTAAAATAAATAAATAAATAAAATATAACAAATTATTTTGGACTTGGGTCTCCCTCATTCCAAGCCCATTACCCACGAAATTAGTCTATAAATACTGAAGTTTCAGTAGGGGGAGTTAGACTTGGAGTTTACACTGGGAGATTCACTGGAGAAAGAAGGAAGAGAAGCAAAACACTCTGAGGTTTCCTTGGAACAAAACCTTGAGGAAAAAGAAAGAGAGAGAACAGAGAAGGACGGATAGAAACTTTGGCATAGGAACCCTGCCTACCCGGAGAATTCAGAGTAAAGAAACCCTGAAGGCAGCCCATCTGCACCGAAGCCATCGCCGTCCAATTCCCGCTGCCTAACTTATTCCGATACTACAAGTGGTCAATCCCTTCAACCTTGAATTGGCAAGCAGGTTTGCGTATCTCTATTGTTTATACTTTCAATTGGCCATATCTACATATATAATGCATCATGATTAAATGTTGATATATAATTTGCTTTCGTATGGGAATTTAAATATGCCTGAATACCCTGAATGTTTGACCATGTTATTCCTGTGATAAAATGCCATAAAATTCAAAGTTCCTAACATGGGGCTGTTTTCAAATTCAAAATCCGTGGCCTTCGCTAGGCGAGGCAGAGGCGAACGAGACAGTACCTGATTCTTCTAGTCTGTTTTTTTTTATGTTTTTATCATAGCCATGCATTATTCATCCTATCCTATTTATTGTTGTGATATTTCTCCGGTGTAATCTTCGATTGCACCCTGATTTGGTGTTCTGACATGTTTCTTTTTTTGAGTTTCGTAAAGGTTCACATATCCCAGGAAAAGGTTATTGGCTAGGTATTCCACTTTATTTGTGGGATACCCTTGTGGAGTTTCACCCTAAATTAATTTTTAATGTATTAATTTCTAATGTATTAATTTTTTAATATATTATTTTTAATAATTTTAATGTGGAGTTTCATCCTAATTATATAATTAATTGTAAAACTTTGCCTTTGAATAAGTGATCTTGGACCTCTCTTTGTTGCCTTACGATTACGATATTACGGTCATGTCCCGCGAACGTGGGGATACCCTTAGCAAAGACCCTTCGGTTAAATCATCATAAAATAAATTATAGTCCCTCGGATGTTGCCTTCGAATATACAACTTTGTCCCTCGATGACCCTCTGATGTTGCCTACGGTTAAAAGATGATAGTCCCTTCGAATGCTAAGATATCCTCGTAACTGTTGCCTTCAATGACCTATCGATGACCCTACGATGACCCTTTTACATCCAAAGGATAAAACTACTTATTTCTCAATAATAAGGACAGTTTTACCCTCATAAGGATAGGAAATACTCATAAAGACCTTGGGTCGGTATAACTCTTAATTGCTGGCTCACAACCTAAAACATTTTTTCACACCTCACACCTTTCAAAATACCTTCAGAAAATCACCACTTGGTATACATTCATACTAGAATCATTACCAAGTTATATTTTTCTAAACAATTTTCAAAACTAAACGAGATAATCACTTTGTATACATTCATACAAGAATCATTACAAAGTTAAATTCTCTTTTCAAAACAATTTTTCTAAACAATTCACAAACACTTTTTTTTAGACAAAAATAATATAAGTGATCGAGCAATTAAGAGCCCATGGATAACCATGGATACAAAGGGTGCTAACACCTTCCCTTTGTATAATGTACCTCCCGAACCCAAAATCTAAATTAAGGTTTTTCCTGTTCTTTTCCACCTTTCCTTATTGGATAAAAGAAAAGTCGGTGGCGACTCTTGCTAACCGCGACATTGCGATTAAAACCACAAAAAAGTCCAGTTCACCGTATGACAGAACTGGCGACTCTGCTGGGGAGCCTAAATATTTAAAAAGAGAGGTTACCTTAAAAACAAGATCACTTATTCAATTTGTCTGATTTATTTTTAAGGGATTGCTTGGGTATGTTATGCTTGAGTGAAAGATCCTACACCCGAATCTAGTGTACCTTAGGTAAGTAGCAAGAGATCATCGCGACTGTCCGGCGTATACTGGAATGGTCAAAATGATGGCTACGGTTAATGTGGCACTTTGGATGTCCTGATGTTCCTCATGTTAGTTGAGGAAATATTTGGCATTCGCGTGGTGTCATAAAAGCATTAACCAGACCTTTAGAACCCTAATTGACTCATCCTGGCCATTAGAAAGTAGTGAGATAACTGGCTTCGGTTCCGACTGGAGTTGGTTGAGACTCGATACTACACTCTTTGAGATTGGACTTTAGGGAAGCTTCGGTCAACCACTTGGTGTTGCACTGAAGTGGACTTAAGGAAAGGTCAATGATTTGAGATCCTTCTAGAACCCGGTTACTATTCTAAGACAGGTTGAACCAACCAAACTTCAGTGGGGAGGGTATTTACCTATGGAACTCACGCAAGCCTTAAAACCTAGGAATGATTGTTGTGTGACTTGCTTGTGCTTGTTATTTATCTAACAACATGACATCATAACAACATAACATCATAACATCATGGCATTGTACTAACCATTTCAAGGATTTAGGGATTTAACTCTGCTAAAAAAAAAACAGAAAAAACAAAAACAAAAGCAAAAACAAAAGAGAAAAGAAAAAAAAAGCTCTTTTTGTTAGTTTATGCAAAGTTAAATCCCGAAAGTCCTTGAAAACATTTCATACATTGCATTGCATCGCATAACAGGTATTCTAAAGGATCAGTGTTCTCACGATTTTCCTATCAAACAGATTCCAGCAGATTCAAACAGATTGAACAATGGCTCTCGAACAAACTGTCAAAGATCTCCAGGCCCAGAATGCTCAATTCCAGGAAATGATGCTGAGCTTATCTAAGGGGCAGGAAGAACTGAAAGCTCTTTTGATGGAGAAGAAGAAGGACCAGAAACCTGTGGGTTACATCAACCCGGGGAGAAGGCTTAAGGGACAGGTTACAGGAGTCAAGATTAGAATTCCGAAGGATTCAGAAGAAGAGACCGAGAATGATTCGGAAGATGAGAATCCTAATCTCGTCAATTCTGAGGACGACGATGAAGATTATGAACATGAACAGTACTCTCCGAAGGATGATAAGTACAAGTTGCTGGAAGAACGTATGCTAGCTATGGAGGGGCAGAAAGTGCCCGGTCTGGATTTCGAAAACTTGGGTCTGGTCTCTGATGTGGTCATTCCCCGCAAATTCAAGGTTCCCATTTTCACTAAGTATGATGGTGCCTCTTGTCCTCAGATGCATCTAAGGGCTTATGTGAGAAAGATTCAGCCGCACACTACTGATAAGAAACTGTGGATCCATTTCTTCCAAGAGAGTCTGTCTGGCACACAGTTAGAGTGGTATTATCAGCTTGAGAGCTCTAACATCCGCACATGGACTGATTTAGCAACAGCTTTCTACAAGCACTACCAGTATAATTCTGAGTTAGCGCCTACTCGGCTACAGCTACAAAATATGACTATGGGCTCTAAAGAAAGTTTCAAAGAATATGCTCAAAAGTGGAGAGATTTGGCTGGCAGAGTCAAACCCCCTATGACTGATCGAGAGTTAGTGGACATGTTCATGGGTACACTGACTGGCCCATTCTACAGCCATCTACTGGGAAGTTCCTCGTCAGGTTTCACTGAACTTATCTTGACAGGTGAACGGGTTGAAAGCGGCATTCGAAGTGGAAAGATACAGGCAGCTACTTCTGCAAGCACCAAAAAGTCCTATCAGGGAAAGAGTGAATCAAATGCTGTGTACAGTGAGAGGAAGCATAACAAGAAGAATCGTGACCATACTGTTGGGGCAGTTACAATTGCCGCACCGCCATCTCAGAACTTCCAACACAGACAAGACAGGTCGAGAAGACAGTTTACCAAGATCAATATGACTTTAACCCAAGCACTGCAGAGTATGTTAAAGGCCAATTTGATTACCCTCAGAGGCCCTCCTGCAAATCCCAACACTACTTCTCCTCGTTATAATCCCAACGCCAGGTGTGCCTATCACTCCGATAGCCCCGGGCATGATACGAATGATTGCTGGTTGTTGAAGAACAAGATTCAGGATATGATCGACGCTGGAGAAATTGAATTTGATCCTCCGGCGACCCCCAATGTCATCACAGCACCTATGCCTAATCATGACCAGAATGTTAATGTTGTGGACGACAATTCTCACGTTACTGACGTTGCTGATTTAGCATCTCCTCTCCTGATCGTTAAGAAGAATTTATTGCAAGCTGGTTTATTTCCAGGTTGTGCTGAAGATTGCGATCTCTGTGTACTCCGACCCAATGATTGTTTGAAGTTGAAGAACGGCATTCAACGGCTGATGGATGATCGTACAATTCTATTTGAAAGGGTTCCTAAGGTGGACAACTCTATTGAAGAGGTATCTGTGATTGCTAGGTCCAAAGCTCCAATGAAGATTACCGCTACTAAGTGCCTGTGAAGATTACCGCTGAGCCCAAAGTGGCTCCCCTGATTATTACCGCACCTGGCCCCGTGCCATATTCCTCCAGCAAAGCTATTCCGTGGAACTATGGAGGCGACGTTTACATCCATGGCATAAAGCAGGTTGGTAGTTCTGCTAATCCTAATGATATTGTGGGGACTAGTAAAGTTACTCGAAGTGGAAGGATCTACTCCCCAGAAATCTCACCTCCCGCTCCCGAAATTCGAGGAAAAAGACCAGTCAATCCTCCTCAGTCAGAGACATCGGTCGAAGTTACTTCTGAAGATGTTGCCAAACAGGAAATGGAAGAGATGCTGAAAATCATCCGTAAGAGCGATTTTGATGTAGTGGAACAATTGGGGCATACTCCGTCTAAAATCTCAATGTTGTCCTTGTTATTATCCTCTGAATCCCATGCCAATGCATTGATGAAATTCTTGAAGACCGCTCATGTGCCTCAAGAAACATCCGTCGATCAATTCGAACATTATGTTGCTAATTTGACTGTTGACAATGGCCTAGGTTTTTCCGATGCTGACCTGACGCCAGCAGGAAAGAATCACAATAAAGCTCTGCATATCTCCATCGAGTGTGAGGGGATCACCCTGGCTCACGTGTTGATCGACAACGGCTCTTCCTTGAATGTGCTCCCGAAAGCTGTACTCGATAAATTTGACTACAAAGGCATTGAACTGAAACCTAGTGATGTTGTGGTGCGTGCTTACGATGGTGCGAAGAGTGTTGTCTATGGTGAAGTGGTTCTCCCTATCAAGATAGGACCTCAAGTCTTCAACACTACCTTTCACGTGATGGACATTTGTCCCGCCTACTCCTGCTTGTTGGGGCGCCCTTGGATCCATGGGGCAGGTGCGGTAGCTTCGTCGCTTCATCAAAAGCTGAAGTATCCAATAGCAGGCATGGTTGTCACTGTATGTGGAGAAGAAGAGTATATTGTCAGTAGTGTGCAAGCCTTCAAATACGTCGAGATGGATGGTGAATTCTTTGAGACTCCTTCTCAGTCATTTGAAGTGGTTCCTCCACCCAGTCCTGTCCTTAAGCCAACTCCCCTTGTGCCCAAGGTTGTTCGTGCTCCCCCTGTCATGATCTCTCTGAAAGATGCTCAAGCCGCGATTGAAAATGGTGATCGTGCTGGTTGGGGTCAACTGATCAATGTACCGTACAAGTCTGATAAAGCTGGCCTGGGGTTTAACTCTGGAAAGATAGTCAAAAATCAGATTAATGCTATGGAAGATGCTGATAGTGATTGCGACTTGGATAGCTGGATTTTCCCAACAATTGGTGACGGACTCAACAATTGGAAGACTGAAGACATTATCCCGATTTCCTTTAGTCAGGAGTAATTGTTATTGTTTATTCTAGAATTGCAAATTTTAATTTTCTTTTACAATCAAACTTCTTAAAGCATTGTGTCTATGCCCGAGGCACAATGGCTAATTTGTTAGGGGTTTGTCATTTTCATAAGCATATTCATATTCAATAGATCAATGGACTTTTTGCATTCAAATATTGCGCTCTTTATCTTTCCTGTCATTTTTCAAACAAGCTATGTTTCTTGCACACACTCACGTAACAATTTGCCGATCCATATCCACTCTGGATCCTGTTGGTAATGACTCTGCTACTGTTCATTATGACTTTGAAAATCCGATCTACCAAGCCGAGGATGGAAGCGAGGAAGATTGTGAAGTCCCTGGAGAACTTGCCCGACTACTGCGAAAAGAAAAGACTATACAGCCGCATGAGGAATCAATTGAAATTGTAAATCTGGGTACTGAAATAAACAAGAAAGAAGTCAGAGGTTTCTTGGGGCACTCGAATTACATTGCCCGATTCATTCCACACTTGACTGCTACCTGCAAACCCATCTTCAAATTACTGAGACAAAATCAAGAGATGGTATGGAATGATGAATGCCAAGAAGCTTATGACAAAATCAGGAAATATCGCCAAGAACCTCCAGTTCCGATGCCACCAGTTGAAGGAAGACCTTTAATTACGTATTTGACCGTGTTAGAAAATTCAATGAGGTGTGTTGGGGCAACATGACGAGTCTGGTCGAAAAGAGCATGCCATATACTGCCTTAGCAAAAGGTACCGACTGTGAAACAAGATACTCACAGCCCGAGAAAGCTTGCTGTGCTTTGGCCTGGGCTGCTCGCCGACTAAGACAGTATATGTTGAATCATACCACCTTATTGACTTCTAAGATGGATTCTATCAAATACCTATTTGAGAAACCTGCTGTCTCCTGAAAGAGTTATCACTGACAATGGTACTAATTTGAACAACAAGATGATTACTGAACTCTGCACGCAGTTCAAAATAAAACACCATAACTCTTCTCCGTACCGGCCAAAGATGAACGGCGCCGTGGGGACTGCTAACAATATCAAGAAGGTCATGCAAGAAATGACAGTAACATACAAAGACTGGCATGAGATGTTACCCTTTACTCTTTACGGTTATCGCACTTCAGTGCGCACTACGACAGGGGCAACTCCGTTCTCTTTAGTCTATGGAATGGAAGCCATCTTACTAGTGGAAGTTCAGATTCCCTCTCTAAGAATCATGAAAGAGGCGGGCTTAGATGAAGATGAATGGATTCAGACTCGACTCGATCAGATAAATCTGATTGATGAGAAGAGACTTGCGGCTGTTTGTCATGGGCAGATATATCAGAAATGCATGACCCAGGCATTTAACAAAAGAGTTAAGAGACAGGTGTACCAACTTGGCGACTTGGTGATCAAGCGTATCATTCTACCACAAGGTGATCCCAGAGGCAAATGGACTCCCACATACGAAGGGCCATTTGTGGTTAAGAAGGTATTCTCTGGTGAAGCCATGATACTCGCTACTATGGATGGTGAAGACTTCCCACATCCCGTGAACGCGGACATAGTTAAAAAATACTACGCATAAAAGAGACCCGCTAGATCGACGTATCTAGGCAAAAGTAAGGGCATCCCGGCGAACCAAAAGGGTTCGGGCAAAAATTAGGGATATATAAAAAAAATGTACACCCGGCAAGTCGAAAACCTGAAAAGGCGGCTTGGGCAAAAAAGGGTATCCTGGTGGACTGAAAACCTGAAAAGGCGGTCCAGGCAAAAATTAGGGATTAAAGCGTATGACTATGTCCCGTTCTCAGTCAACTTTCATCCAAGTTCGAGGGACTGACCAAGCCAATCACTTCTATCCGACAGCAAGGGATGAGATGCTCGAAGACATAATGACAGTAGTAGGCTTAAAATCAATAGGACTTCTTCCACATAGCTTTCTCTTTGTTTTCGACAATTTCCTCTTACTAGGATTTCTGTCTCCTTGTACACAAATTGCCTGTTTATAGGCCTCCTTTCAAAATCAATACAACCCTCTTTCAAAAAAAGATGCTTTTGTTTTTACTTTTCTGTTTTGGTTGCGTAAATGTCCATTGATTTAATTTGAATTAATATATGCATTTGAATATGACCAATGTTTACCAAAATACATGCATAGAATAGCAATAGCAATTACTACAAGACTTCAGGATCGAGGATAAGGTCTAACCATGCTTCCAATGAATCCGCTACCAATTCTCTTCCCCAGCAAGCCTATTTTTCCCAGAAGAAATTGGCAGTATTCCCCGGCACAGCCAGTTACTCCCCAACAGAGGTCGGCGTCACCAGACAGATTGATCATCTCATCCATCCCCAGCCAGGCTCTGTTGAATATTTCCACCATCAGACAGAAATCAAGCATCCCCAGCCGAGAAAGGGTCATCGACACAAATGTCTCAAATCAGTAGATGGGGATTTATTTTCCCCAGTAGAGTCCCCAAGCAGAACTTCTCATACGCATAACTCATTCATTACATCCTTTCACAGCATACGCATGCATACAACATTCACATTTATTTTAGCATAACACGAAACATCTCATGCATCATGACATAGCATGAAGCTAACTTTTTCTTTGCAGGTTAATTATCCTCCTGATATAGTCAAAGTAGAAGGTTCATTCAGACAGACACCTTTATCAATCACATTCAAGATTCAGATACATATTTCAAATACAGTTCATGGGAACATTCATTCTGACAACACTTCGATATCCTCCTAACGATGGCATCTCTAAGCCCATCCCAGACATTTATTGCAAGTACAACATATACAGGTTATCAGATACAGCCTAACGTACGGTTCATTCTGATTCAGCCCAACATATGACTTCTTCAGCAACTCCAATGCGGTCTAACGTACGACCCATTTGGACCTTCAAATCCTCAGATGCTGCCTAGCGTACGGTACATTCAGGGGTGTAGTCTAGCGTACGACTACTTTCTTTTTCAGATGCAGCCTAACGGACGGCTCATTCTACAACTCGGATACGATCTAACGTACGATCCATTCTGAACTTCAACAACCCCAACGCGGTCTAACGTACGACCCGTTTGGATCTTACAACCCTCAGATGCTACCTAACGTACGGTACATTTCTGAAGTGTAGTCTGGCGTACGACTACCGCTTTCATCATCAGATGCGGCCTAACAGACGACTCATTCTGCGACGGTCTAACGTACGACCCGTTCGGATGTCCATCCCCTCAGATGCTACCTAACATACGGTACATTTCTGAAGTGTAGTCTAACGTACGACTACCCCTTCATCATCAGATCCTACCTAACATACGGTACATTTCTGAAGTGTAGTCTAACGTACGACTACCCCTTTCATCATCAGATCCTACCTAACATACGGTACATTTCTGAAGTGTAGTCTAACGTACGACTACCCCTTTCGTCATCAGATTCAGCCTAACGTACGACTCATTCTGCAACTCAGATACGATCTAGCGTATGGTCCATTCTGATCCTTTATCCCCAACAGCATATGACACACTCCGACTCCCCAGCGAAGTCGGCAGCCTAATGGATGACTCATTATACGGTCTAACGTACGACCCAGTGTGGCACCCATGTCTTCAAATTGGCCTAATATACGGCGCGATCTGAAGCTTTCGTCATCAAACCTCCCGGATGGCATCTTTAAGCCCATCTCCATCAAGACCAACTGTCGATTCTCAAGTGCAAATTTTTGGGGCATTCTAGTGTTCAATAATCTTCCACCTCCAGACCACGAATGGCATACACGCCATCCTAACTCTCTCGGTTCAAGAATATTGAACAGGGGCAGCTGTCATACCCCAAAAATTACCCATCATTTTTCCTAAAAAAAAAAAAAAAAAAAAAAAAAAAAAAAAAAAAAAAAAAAAAAAAAAAAAAAAAAAAGAGAATTTTTTTTTTAATTAATTAATTAATTAATTAAATAATTAAAATAAATAAATAAATAAAATATAACAAATTATTTTGGACTTGGGTCTCCCTCATTCCAAGCCCATTACCCACGAAATTAGTCTATAAATACTGAAGTTTCAGTAGGGGAGTTAGACTTGGAGTTTACACTGGGAGATTCACTGGAGAAAGAAGGAAGAGAAGCAAAACACTCTGAGGTTTCCTTGGAACAAAACCTTGAGGAAAAAGAAAGAGAGAGAACAGAGAAGGACGGATAGAAACTTTGGCATAGGAACCCTGCCTACCCGGAGAATTCAGAGTAAAGAAACCCTGAAGGCAGCCCATCTGCACCGAAGCCATCGCCGTCCAATTCCCGCTGCCTAACTTATTCCGATACTACAAGTGGTCAATCCCTTCAACCTTGAATTGGCAAACAGGTTTGCGTATCTCTATTGTTTATACTTTCAATTGGCCATATCTACATATATAATGCATCATGATTAAATGTTGATATATAATTTGCTTTCGTATGGGAATTTAAATATGCCTGAATACCCTGAATGTTTGACCATGTTATTCCTGTGATAAAATGCCATAAAATTCAAAGTTCCTAACATGGGGCTGTTTTCAAATTCAAAATCCGTGGCCTTCGCTAGGCGAGGCAGAGGCGAACGAGACAGTACCTGATTCTTCTAGTCTGTTTTTTTTTATGTTTTTATCATAGCCATGCATTATTCATCCTATCCTATTTATTGTTGTGATATTTCTCCGGTGTAATCTTCGATTGCACCCTGATTTGGTGTTCTGACATGTTTCTTTTTTTGAGTTTCGTAAAGGTTCACATATCCCAGGAAAAGGTTATTGGCTAGGTATTCCACTTTATTTGTGGGATACCCTTGTGGAGTTTCACCCTAAATTAATTTTTAATGTATTAATTTCTAATGTATTAATTTTTTAATATATTATTTTTAATAATTTTAATGTGGAGTTTCATCCTAATTATATAATTAATTGTAAAACTTTGCCTTTGAATAAGTGATCTTGGACCTCTCTTTGTTGCCTTACGATTACGATATTACGGTCATGTCCCGCGAACGTGGGGATACCCTTAGCAAAGACCCTTCGGTTAAATCATCATAAAATAAATTATAGTCCCTCGGATGTTGCCTTCGAATATACAACTTTGTCCCTCGATGACCCTCCGATGTTGCCTACGGTTAAAAGATGATAGTCCCTTCGAATGCTAAGGTATCCTCGTAACTGTTGCCTTCAATGACCAATCGATGACCCTACGATGACCCTTTTACATCCAAAGGATAAAACTACTTATTTCTCAATAATAAGGACAGTTTTACCCTCATAAGGATAGGAAATACTCATAAAGACCTTGGGTCGGTATAACTCTTAATTGCTGGCTCACAACCTAAAACATTTTTTCACACCTCACACCTTTCAAAATACCTTCAGAAAATCACCACTTGGTATACATTCATACTAGAATCATTACCGAGTTATATTTTTCTAAACAATTTTCAAAACTAAACGAGATAATCACTTTGTATACATTCATACAAGAATCATTACAAAGTTAAATTCTCTTTTCAAAACAATTTTCTAAACAATTCACAAACACTTTTTTTTTAGACAAAAATAATATAAGTGATCGAGCAATTAAGAGCCCATGGATAACCATGGATACAAAGGGTGCTAACACCTTCCCTTTGTATAATGTACCTCCCGAACCCAAAATCTAAATTAAGGTTTTTCCTGTTCTTTTCCACCTTTCCTTATTGGATAAAAGAAAAGTCGGTGGCGACTCTTGCTAACCGCGACATTGCGATTAAAACCACAAAAAAGTCCAGTTCACCGTATGACAGAACTGGCGACTCTGCTGGGGAGCCTAAATTTTAAAAAGAGAGGTTACCTTAAAAACAAGATCACTTATTCAATTTGTCTGATTTATTTTTAAGGGATTGCTTGGGTATGTTATGCTTGAGTGAAAGATCCTACACCCGAATCTAGTGTACCTTAGGTAAGTAGCAAGAGATCATCGCGACTGTCCGGCGTATACTGGAATGGTCAAAATGATGGCTACGGTTAATGTGGCACTTTGGATGTCCTGATGTTCCTCATGTTAGTTGAGGAAATATTTGGCATTCGCGTGGTGTCATAAAAGCATTAACCAGACCTTTAGAACCCTAATTGACTCATCCTGGCCATTAGAAAGTAGTGAGATAACTGGCTTCGGTTCCGACTGGAGTTGGTTGAGACTCGATACTACACTCTTTGAGATTGGACTTTAGGGAAGCTTCGGTCAACCACTTGGTGTTGCACTGAAGTGGACTTAAGGAAAGGTCAATGATTTGAGATCCTTCTAGAACCCGGTTACTATTCTAAGACAGGTTGAACCAACCAAACTTCAGTGGGGAGGGTATTTACCTATGGAACTCACGCAAGCCTTAAAACCTAGGAATGATTGTTGTGTGACTTGCTTGTGCTTGTTATTTATCTAACAACATGACATCATAACAACATAACATCATAACATCATGGCATTGTACTAACCATTTCAAGGATTTAGGGATTTAACTCTGCTAAAAAAAAAACAGAAAAACAAAAACAAAAGCAAAAACAAAAGAGAAAAGAAAAAAAAAGCTCTTTTTGTTAGTTTATGCAAAGTTAAATCCCGAAAGTCCTTGAAAACATTTCATACATTGCATTGCATCGCATAACAGGTATTCTAAAGGATCAGTGTTCTCACGATTTTCCTATCAAACAGATTCCAGCAGATTCAAACAGATTGAACAATGGCTCTCGAACAAACTGTCAAAGATCTCCAGGCCCAGAATGCTCAATTCCAGGAAATGATGCTGAGCTTATCTAAGGGGCAGGAAGAACTGAAAGCTCTTTTGATGGAGAAGAAGAAGGACCAGAAACCTGTGGGTTACATCAACCCGGGGAGAAGGCTTAAGGGACAGGTTACAGGAGTCAAGATTAGAATTCCGAAGGATTCAGAAGAAGAGACCGAGAATGATTCGGAAGATGAGAATCCTAATCTCGTCAATTCTGAGGACGACGATGAAGATTATGAACATGAACAGTACTCTCCGAAGGATGATAAGTACAAGTTGCTGGAAGAACGTATGCTAGCTATGGAGGGGCAGAAAGTGCCCGGTCTGGATTTCGAAAACTTGGGTCTGGTCTCTGATGTGGTCATTCCCCGCAAATTCAAGGTTCCCATTTTCACTAAGTATGATGGTGCCTCTTGTCCTCAGATGCATCTAAGGGCTTATGTGAGAAAGATTCAGCCGCACACTACTGATAAGAAACTGTGGATCCATTTCTTCCAAGAGAGTCTGTCTGGCACACAGTTAGAGTGGTATTATCAGCTTGAGAGCTCTAACATCCGCACATGGACTGATTTAGCAACAGCTTTCTACAAGCACTACCAGTATAATTCTGAGTTAGCGCCTACTCGGCTACAGCTACAAATATGACTATGGGCTCTAAAGAAAGTTTCAAAGAATATGCTCAAAAGTGGAGAGATTTGGCTGGCAGAGTCAAACCCCCTATGACTGATCGAGAGTTAGTGGACATGTTCATGGGTACACTGACTGGCCCATTCTACAGCCATCTACTGGGAAGTTCCTCGTCAGGTTTCACTGAACTTATCTTGACAGGTGAACGGGTTGAAAGCGGCATTCGAAGTGGAAAGATACAGGCAGCTACTTCTGCAAGCACCAAAAGTCCTATCAGGGAAAGAGTGAATCAAATGCTGTGTACAGTGAGAGGAAGCATAACAAGAAGAATCGTGACCATACTGTTGGGGCAGTTACAATTGCCGCACCGCCATCTCAGAACTTCCAACACAGACAAGACAGGTCGAGAAGACAGTTTACCAAGATCAATATGACTTTAACCCAAGCACTGCAGAGTATGTTAAAGGCCAATTTGATTACCCTCAGAGGCCCTCCTGCAAATCCCAACACTACTTCTCCTCGTTATAATCCCAACGCCAGGTGTGCCTATCACTCCGATAGCCCCGGGCATGATACGAATGATTGCTGGTTGTTGAAGAACAAGATTCAGGATATGATCGACGCTGGAGAAATTGAATTTGATCCTCCGGCGACCCCCAATGTCATCACAGCACCTATGCCTAATCATGACCAGAATGTTAATGTTGTGGACGACAATTCTCACGTTACTGACGTTGCTGATTTAGCATCTCCTCTCCTGATCGTTAAGAAGAATTTATTGCAAGCTGGTTTATTTCCAGGTTGTGCTGAAGATTGCGATCTCTGTGTACTCCGACCCAATGATTGTTTGAAGTTGAAGAACGGCATTCAACGGCTGATGGATGATCGTACAATTCTATTTGAAAGGGTTCCTAAGGTGGACAACTCTATTGAAGAGGTATCTGTGATTGCTAGGTCCAAAGCTCCATGAAGATTACCGCTACTAAAGTGCCTGTGAAGATTACCGCTGAGCAGCCAAAGTGGCTCCCCTGATTATTACCGCACCTGGCCCCGTGCCATATTCCTCCAGCAAAGCTATTCCGTGGAACTATGGAGGCGACGTTTACATCCATGGCATAAAGCAGGTTGGTATTCTGCTAATCCTAATGATATTGTGGGGACTAGTAAAGTTACTCGAAGTGGAAGGATCTACTCCCCAGAAATCTCACCTCCCGCTCCCGAAATTCGAGGAAAAAGACCAGTCAATCCTCCTCAGTCAGAGACATCGGTCGAAGTTACTTCTGAAGATGTTGCCAAACAGGAAATGGAAGAGATGCTGAAAATCATCCGTAAGAGCGATTTTGATGTAGTGGAACAATTGGGCATACTCCGTCTAAAATCTCAATGTTGTCCTTGTTATTATCCTCTGAATCCCATGCCAATGCATTGATGAAATTCTTGAAGACCGCTCATGTGCCTCAAGAAACATCCGTCGATCATTCGAACATTATGTTGCTAATTTGACTGTTGACAATGGCCTAGGTTTTTCCGATGCTGACCTGACGCCAGCAGGAAAGAATCACAATAAAGCTCTGCATATCTCCATCGAGTGTGAGGGGATCACCCTGGCTCACGTGTTGATCGACAACGGCTCTTCCTTGAATGTGCTCCCGAAAGCTGTACTCGATAAATTTGACTACAAAGGCATTGAACTAAAACCTAGTGATGTTGTGGTGCGTGCTTACGATGGTGCGAAGAGTGTTGTCTATGGTGAAGTGGTTCTCCCTATCAAGATAGGACCTCAAGTCTTCAACACTACCTTTCACGTGATGGACATTTGTCCCGCCTACTCCTGCTTGTTGGGGCGCCCTTGGATCCATGGGGCAGGTGCGGTAGCTTCGTCGCTTCATCAAAAGCTGAAGTATCAATAGCAGGCATGGTTGTCACTGTATGTGGAGAAGAAGAGTATATTGTCAGTAGTGTGCAAGCCTTCAAATACGTCGAGATGGATGGTGAATTCTTTGAGACTCCTTCTCAGTCATTTGAAGTGGTTCCTCCACCCAGTCCTGTCCTTAAGCCAACTCCCCTTGTGCCCAAGGTTGTTCGTGCTCCCCCTGTCATGATCTCTCTGAAAGATGCTCAAGCCGCGATTGAAAATGGTGATCGTGCTGGTTGGGGTCAACTGATCAATGTACCGTACAAGTCTGATAAAGCTGGCCTGGGGTTTAACTCTGGAAAGATAGTCAAAAATCAGATTAATGCTATGGAAGATGCTGATAGTGATTGCGACTTAGATAGCTGGATTTTCCCAACAATTGGTGACGACTCAACAATTGGAAGACTGAAGACATTATCCCGATTCCCTTTAGTCAGGAGTAATTGTTATTGTTTATTCTAGAATTGCAAATTTAATTTTCTTTTACAATCAAACTTCTTAAAGCATTGTGTCTATGCCCGAGGCACAATGGCTAATTTGTTAGGGGTTTGTCATTTTCATAAGCATTCATATTCAATAGATCAATGGACTTTTTGCATTCAATATTGCGCTCTTTATCTTTCCTGTCATTTTTCAAACAAGCTATGTTTCTTGCACACAATCACGTAACAATTTGCCGATCCATATCCACTCTGGATCCTGTTGGTAATGACTCTGCTACTGTTCATTATGACTTTGAAAATCCGATCTACCAAGCCGGATGGAAGCGAGGAAGATTGTGAAGTCCCTGGAGAACTTGCCCGACTACTGCGAAAGAAAAGACTATACAGCCGCATGAGGAATCAATTGAAATTGTAAATCTGGGTACTGAAATAAACAAGAAGAAAGTCAGAGGTTTCTTGGGGCACTCGAATTACATTGCCCGATTCATTCCACACTTGACTGCTACCTGCAAACCCATCTTCAATTACTGAGACAAAATCAAGAGATGGTATGGAATGATGAATGCCAAGAAGCTTATGACAAATCAGGAAATATCGCCAAGAACCTCCAGTTCCGATGCCACCAGTTGAAGGAAGACTTTAATTACGTATTTGACCGTGTTAGAAAATCAATGAGGTGTGTTGGGGCAACATGACGAGTCTGGTCGAAAAGAGCATGCCATATACTGCCTTAGCAAAAGGTACCGGACTGTGAAACAAGATACTCACAGCCCGAGAAAGCTTGCTGTGCTTTGGCCTGGGCTGCTCGCCGACTAAGACAGTATATGTTGAATCATACCACCTTATTGACTTCTAAGATGGATTCTATCAAATACCTATTTGAGAAACCTGCTGTCTCCTGAAAGAGTTATCACTGACAATGGTCACTAATTTGAACAACAAGATGATTACTGAACTCTGCACGCAGTTCAAAATAAAACACCATAACTCTTCTCCGTACCGGCCAAAGATGAACGGCGCCGTGGGGACTGCTAACAATATCAAGAAGGTCATGCAAGAAATGACAGTAACATACAAAGACTGGCATGAGATGTTACCCTTTACTCTTTACGGTTATCGCACTTCAGTGCGCACTACGACAGGGGCAACTCCGTTCTCTTTAGTCTATGGAATGGAAGCCATCTTACTAGTGGAAGTTCAGATTCCCTCTCTAAGAATCATGAAAGAGGCGGGCTTAGATGAAGATGAATGGATTCAGACTCGACTCGATCAAATAATCTGATTGATGAGAAGAGACTTGCGGCTGTTTTGTCATGGGCAGATATATCAGAAATGCATGACCCAGGCATTTAACAAGAGTTTTAAGAGACAGTGTACCAACTTGGCGACTTGGTGATCAAGCGTATCATTCTACCACAAGGTGATCCCAGAGCAAATGGACTCCCACATACGAAGGGCCTTTGTGGTTAAGAAGGTATTCTCTGGTGAAGCCATGATACTCGCACTATGGATGGGTGAAGACTTCCCAATCCCGTGAACCGCGGACATAGTTAAACAAATACTACGCATAAAGAGATCCGCTGATCGCGTATCTAGGCAAAAGTAAGTGCATCCCGGCGAACCCAAAAGGGTTCGGGCAAAAATTAGGATAATATAAAAAAAATGTACACCCCGCAAGTCGAAAACCTGAAAAAGGCGGCTTGGGCAAAAGGGTATCCTGGTGGACTGAAAACCTGAAAAGGCGGTCCACCAAAAAAATTAGGAATTAAAGCGTATGACTATGTCCCGTTCTCAGTCAACTTTCATCCAGTTCGAGGGACTGACCAAGCCAATCACTTCTATCCGACAGCAAGGGATGATGCTCGAAGACATAATGACAGTATAGGCTTAAATCAATAGGACTTCTTCCACATAGCTTTCTCTTTGTTTTCGACAATTTCCTCTTACTAGGATTTTCTGTCTCCTTGTACACAAATGCCTGTTTATAGGCCTCCTTTCAAATCAATACAACCCTCGTTCAAAAAAAAGATGCTTTTTGTTTTTACTTTTCTGTTTTGGTTGCGTAAATGTCCATTGATTTAATTTGAATAATATATGCCTTAATATGACCAATTTTTACCAAATACATGCATAGAATGCATAGCAATTACTACAGACTTCAGGATCGAGGATAAGTCTAACCATGCTTCCA